>NW_017670718.1:381327-383827 GCF_001879085.1 Nicotiana attenuata | reverse complement strand
TTACAAAAATGTCAATTGCACAAAAAAGGCTTACCCATCTTTTTTATTAAATGGTTTTGGATAACCCAGGAACGTTACGACGCTTATTGTGGAAAGCTGTTATTTTGGAAGAATTTTATGAATTTGGGTTGAAGTGTATTTCAATGTTATCAATGTTTGTTTGGGATTCTGAGCCTGGGAATAGCTCCGTATGGTAATTTTGGTCTTAGGAGCGCGTCCGGATGTGGATTTGGACGTCCATAGGTCATTTCGGGGTCATTTGGCGAAAGTTGGAATTTGAAGGTTTTTGGGAAGTTTGACAGGGAGTAGACTTTTTGATATCGGGTTCAAATTCCGATTCTGGAAGTTGGAGTAGGTCCGTAATATCAAATGTGACTTGTGTGCAAAATTTGAGGTCAATCAGACGTGATTTGATTGGTTTCGACATCAAATGTAGAAGTTTGAAGTTCTAAAGTTCATTAAGCTTGAATTGGAAAAACGTAAAACATGAAAGTTGTATCCCTTTTAATTGGCTTTCCAACCATATATTGTAGAGATCAAATGGAGTTCGGAGCGAAAAGTTATGTGCATTTTACTAGATAGTGCGCAATATGCCTACTCGATTCTTCGTTCGTTCTTAACTATCATCCGTTGATCCCCGAACACGATTTCGGCTTAATTCCTTGGGCTTTTACTCAGACTTCAAAGCTCCAAATCACTTGAATTCATTCCATAACATCTACATAGCTCGGAATCACTCCTACAAGGCATAAAACACACAATTAGTGGAAAACACTAGCGATTAAAGCTCAAACTCAACTGAAGTGTAGTGAATTGGAATGCAATAATCGACTAAAATACGTAATTATAGCCTATCATCAACACCCCACACCTAAATCATTGCTCGTCCTCGAGAAATCAAACTACACTTTTTATAGACACGACCTTTTTAAACAATTCTCCTAACTCATCACACGAAGAATATTTAAAATAGACTAAGTACAAAAGCGTAACATCGTCACCTCATGATTTGACTCACAAGTACCACGCATTATTCACAACTCACCCACTTACTCTAACATAGAGGTCAAGGATTACCTTTCCTTCATGAATCAAGTTCCCTCACACAACAAAGAGAGTAGTTTCACAAAAAAAAAATTTAAGAACACTTAGGAACTCAAGATAGAAAGAATTCACTCACTCTCAGAAATAACATTCATATGCCACAAAATATGCACCATAGGCTTGCCCGTAGTGTACTACTCTACTAATCGAGCTCATTCGGTCTAGGATCAAGTAGGACTTTAGTTGGTTGTAGTGTAGTCTGTGGGATGGGTATGATACATTTAGATGAGTGACTACATATATATATATATATATATATATATATATATATATATATATATATATATATATATATATATATATATATATACATATATATACTTTAACATTCAAACCCCACACTTATGTGGACCCATAACTCCACCTTCACTTCAATATATATTAACTCCATACTTCTTTAAGCACAATTACATCAGGAGTCACCACTTATCAAGGAATATTTTTTTTTCACAGCAACACAACTATTTTTTCCTTTTTTTTTCAATTCAAGCGGCTCTTACTTTTTCAAAACAGTGCACATTTCTCCTTATTTCATTAGTTCAACTCAAAATCCAAACCAACCATCCCACACTTTAACTTTTACACAGTTCATAACAATTCAAGTGCTCATGAGAAGTTAGAAGGTTCAAATAGATGGTTAATTCAAACTTATGGGTAAGGCTTGTAATGTGGTTGCCAAAGAAACAGGGTTACATGCTCAAAGGGGTTAACTACGATACATAACAATTAGGCGGGTAAAATATATATATATATATATATATATATATATATATATATATATATATATATATATATATATATATATATATATATATATATATATATGGCTCAACAAAGAAATGCCTATATCACTTCCAAGACTGAACAAAACTACTATTTCGCTCTGCAAACACATGGGGCAAGTTCTAGACATCAAATGCAATGCATAGAATAACACAAAACCTTGCACACACATGGCACATAACTTACTCAGGATTGGACTCATCAAGACACTCTAGTCAAAGCAGTTAAGCAAAGTTAAGATCATAGTATTTAAGGTACTCATATAAGAGTCAAAAACTGAGTCTAAGCGTCACAACCAAAGTACTCACTATTCTCAAGGCATAACCAAATCAAGAGATATTGCTTCAATTCAATTCATCTCACATTGGCTCGTACTCCTAAAAAAAATAAAACTAACTATACCCGGTTCAAATAAAACCCTTGGAAAAGAACCGCGGCACAAAGAAAAACCAAGGGGGAATTGCTACACTACCTAACAAAAGAAAATCTTTTTGTCCTTTTCCTTTAGACTTAAATCACTCAAGAAAATTGTCTAATAGATCCATCGTCGGGAAAAGTCCAATCTTTTTAAAAAAAACTATTAATTCAGTTGAACTAATACAACTAAAGTAGC
>NW_017670718.1:348064-381311 GCF_001879085.1 Nicotiana attenuata | reverse complement strand
AAAATTGTGCATTGTCCCCAATGCACATCATAACTATAAGAGGGTAAAAGAAACTCCCTGGTAGGTCAAAGGCCGAAGCACTAGCAGCTCATGGGGTACTCAGACTTCTCCCAGGCTTGGTCCTTCGTGCGGGTACCTCACACTTAGTTCCAACCATCTGGTTTGCTGTTGCATCCTTAGAATAGCTTTGCTTTCCATGCTCTTGGAAAATCAAAAATCGACACTACAAACATAATACAATTAGAGAAATAAAAAAAAAAGCAATAAAGCTGAGTTGCCTCCCAATAAGCGCTTGATTTAACTTCGCGGCATGACGCGAACCACTTTTTTGCCTCCACCTCGAGCTCAGGACCTCTTGCTGCTACGTCCTCTTTCAGATTTGGTTCCTAATAAAAGAAAAAGATTGTTGGCTATCAAGTTTTCGGCTATGCTCCAGGGGTGGAGGAAGAAATCTAATTGGCCCAAGAAACCATTGTACTATTCTACACTTCTTGGCTTTTAGATGAGTGTAGTCTTGTCTTTCTGGCAAGAAAAATTCCAGAATGTAGGCACCCTGTTCCTCATTCCTTGACTTCTCAATCGGCTCGGATGACTCTATTTCCATATCGTCATCCAAGCACAATGTAGAAAAATATTTGGAGTGACGACCAATGTGCTCACATATATGAACTTCAAGACTTTCAGCTTCATCAACATCAATGATACTAGAGTCAACAAAATTTATATCCTCAATGTCCTTTGCTGACTCTAGTCTCACTTCTACAACATTGACACCCTCAAATTGTAGTTGGCTAGGTTGTTGATGTTCTACTCTGATCTCCTCAATAAGCACCTCAAATTCACGCTCTTTTTTGGCTCCTATCCCCAAAATTGGCTTGCTGAGCATTAAAAGCTTCAACCACTTGATTCACTTGAGCCTCCAAGTTGTGAATAGTTGCCTCTTGCCTTTCTATCTGCAATTGTTTTTCATTATTTTGTTCCAGAAGGCACTTTAACATATCCTTGATCTCCTTCATGTCTGCATTCCTAGGTCCTTTGTTCCTATTAACTTCACAAGAAAAGGTAGAACTATCATAGTAAGGGATTGGGTGGAGATAAGAAATATAAGCACAACCATGAAAGTGATCATTTTTACCACCACACACATCATACACATTCCACAAATAAGATTGAGTTGGTGCATATAACTCGCTCTCGGGAATATTTTGATAATTTTGATACAGGTGATTTCCTTCACAATATGTATGAGGATCAATAGTAGAATTATCAACACCTAAATTTCCATAATTCCAAGATGACATGTTTCTCAAATCAACAGTTATAATAAAATAAAAAAATTCTAAAAACAAAACAAAACAAAACAAAATAAAAGTTCAAACTCGAAACCTAGCAATATATACAGCTACAACTACACCGTTAGTTCCCCGGCAACGGCGCTAAAATTTGATCACGCCAAACTCTAGTCCTAAAAAGGATAAGTGGTCGCTGCAAATATAAAATCCCGCAGAGAACTAAGGTTTCACTATAACTGTTCAATATTGCTAAGAAACACAAGTCCAAACAATTTCCTAATTATAAAGATTATAATGTTTATTTTTATCTAATTAACTAACAAATACTAGAAAGCAGTACAACTATCAATTAACAAGGATAAGGATTGAAGACAAGACTAAGGAGGTCTAGAGTTATGATTTCCCCAATCCGCTGAATCCTTCCCGCTGTGTCTTCTATAAATTCGCCTAAGTATTCTCTACTGATCGTAAGTACTTTAGTTGTCATAATTCTCTCTCTCGAGCAACTACCACAATTTACTAGATGTATTCTCTCGAACTACACCAGTTGACACTTAATTCACCCCTCACTACGATCGCACCAAGGTTTCGTTATCTCTAATCCGCCTTTAAACCCTCCGTATTGATCTCTCACATACGTTAGGAGTGATGTTGTTCAACAACTACCTAAATATATACTCTCTCTCGAGCAGTACACCGTAAATAGGCACAGTCAATTGATGGCCATTCAATCAACAGCAACAAACACAAAGTATAACAAGTAGAGAAATCCAACGGCTCAATTATATAAAAACATAACAAGAATTCATCCTCCAAAAGGTTCCATCAAAACCTAGATAACAAATTAGCTATTCATAATAGTATGCAAAAACACAATACTAGAATTCATAACCAACAATAGAAATAGGAAGAAGGAAGTGAGAAACTTGTAGAAGAATTCTCCGCCTTGCTCCTAGTGTGTTCTTTCCCCCTTAGGTCGAATCCCCGGTCTCCTTAGCCTCCTTAGGTCTAAATTATGTCAAAAGTCCCAAAAATAATTTTTTCCTATGTATATATAACAAGTAGGGTCAGGCCCAAACAATTATACCTTCTCCTACGCGAAAAAGAACATCTTTCCTGGACAGAACGTCCGCGGCCGCGGATTTTACCCAATTTCTGCCTCACATACGCGGCCAGTGCGCGGCCGCGCACTTGTCGTGCATTTTCCCCCTGTTCTGTTTGGAATGTGGAAACACGTAAAACATGAAAGTTGTATCCCTTTTAATTAGCTTTCCAACCATATATTGTATAGCTCAAATGGAGTTCTGAGCGAACAGTTGTGTGCATTTTACTAGACAGTGCGCAATATGCCTACTCAATTCTTCATTCGTTCTTAACTATCATCCGTTGATCCCCGAACACGATCTCGGATTAATTCCTTGGGCTTTTACTCAGACTTCAATGCTCTAAATCACTTGAATTCATTCGATAACATCTACATAGCTCGGAATCACTCCTACAAGGCATAAAACACACAATTAGTGCAAAACACTAGCGATTAAAGCTCAAACTCAACTGAAGTGCAGTGAATTGGAATGTAATAATCGACTAAAATACATAATTATAGCCTATCATCATACTCCATCACGGGTATATTGTTTGGATAGGGTGGCACATCGCCACAGGTATCATGGTTGGATTGGGTTGCACCCCGCGGCGGTATCATGTGTGGATTGGGTTGCACGCCGCAACAGTGTGATGTTGAGTACAGTTCCCTATATCTATTCTTGTGTGTTTTATTTCTCATTTCTCAGGAAGGTTCATAACATCTTTTTGGTTGTTTAATTATTTACGTGGGTTGAGTAATTCTTTCCAGAGTTCGTTTTCCTTATGTATCACATTCGAGTTTGCAGCTTGTTGGCACCTTGTGGCATCATATGAGACTTTTGGCAGTGTGTGAGATGGCTTATTGCCTGAGTAGCTGGTACTAAGCGAGATGAGGTAACTGGACCTGGGAGCAGTACAATCAGAGTTAGGAAGGGTATATTAAAGAGCAAATATCGTTAATCAGTTTAGAATGAAGTAATGTTTCTTGTCAGGAGGAGAGACTCCATGATTTGTGATTCGGCAGGTGGTTATGAGTTTCTACAAATATCTTCCATCGTGGCAGTATTGCGAGAGTTGGAACATGGCTTATATATGTTATGAGGTATACTACGGGCTTCGGATCAGTGAAAGTTTCAGCTGTTATGCTCAGGGGAGATTTCCTAAATGAGTTATGTGGTGCATGGTGTGATTTCAGCGGAGGGGCATGGTCACATTGGGTTCAGTGTCTAGTGATTAATACGGTGTTCGTGTGTTAGAATCTAGTATTGTAGAGAATTTTGGATGTTGGAATTTGGCTCTAAAGCTTGTTAGCTAAGGTATCAGGAAGGATCTTCAGTCTGGCTCAAGCCAATGTGCTAAAATGGGTTGTGGTGGCACGAGTAGGTGCACGAGGTGTTAAACAATGGTTTTGGACAACTCCGGAGCAGTTCTTAGCACGTTCAAGGACAAACGTATTTTTAAGTGGGAGAGAATGTAACGACCCGATCGGTTATTTTGAGCTGTAGCGCATCATTTGGCGGTTTGAGGCCCGGAGTAACTTCACTTCAGGTATTATGACTTGTACGTGTGGTCGGAATTGAATTTTGGGACGGTCAGAGTTGATTTGGAAAGAAAATTCTCATTTCGGAAGCTTTAAGTTGGAATAGTTGATCATGGTTTGACTTTTGATTAAAAGACCTCAAAATCGGGATGTGAAGGTTCCAATAGGTTCGTATGATGATTTTGGACTTGGGCACACGTCCGAATCAGGTTTTTGATGACACGGGAACGTTACGGCGCTTATTGGGGAAAGTTGGCATTTTGGAAGAATTTCATGAATCTGGGTTGAAGTGTATTTCAATGTTATCGATGTCCGTTTGGGATTCTGAGCCTGGGAATAGCTCTGTATGGTGATCCTGGCCTTAGGAGCGCATCGGGATGTGGATTTGGAGGTCCATAGGTCATTTCGGGGTCATTTGGCGAAAGTTGGAATTTGAAGGTTTTTGGGAAGTTTGATTGGGAGTGGACTTTTTGATATCGGGTCTGGATTCCGATTCCGGAAGTTAGAGTAGGTCTATAATGTTAAATGTGACTTGTGTGCAAAATTTGAGGTCAATCGGATGTGATTTGATAGGTTTCGGTATCTAATATAGAAGTTTGAAGTTCTAAAGTTCATTAGGGATGGTATTATACACTTGGCGTGCTTGTGGTCGACATTCGGGTATTTCGTAGGTATGAGCATTCTGGTTCGGTAGGTATTTCCTTATAGATTATTATGCTTTGATCGGGTGGCAGGCTGATGTGCTGTAGAATTTCGGCACTTTCGATACCAATTACATAGACTTTAGTTCGTCTTTCAATGAATTTGTAGTTAAATCTTATAAAGTTTTGGTGTTTTGTAGTGCATAATACTTGAAGACCCAAACACATGGAAAAGAAGTCAAAAAGCCACAAAAGAGTAGGAATGCTGCAAGTATGCAATCGGAGAAGTGGTATGCGAACCGCATAACCACCGGAAACTGAAGCAGCTGTTTTGCCAAATGAAGAGAAGATTGTGCGATCCATGTAACACTTTTGCGAGCCGCATAATGACTGCGCAATTGCAATTGAATAATCCGCTCAACACTTCTACGATGGGAAATGCGGCCGCATAACTGATATGCGGACCGCATAATGCAAATGCGGTGGATTTTTGGGGTTGAAGATCTGCAAATCTGTGATGACAATGATGATTATGCGGTCGCAGAAGGTGTCTGCAGGGGCATTTTTGTCCAGTTTGACCCCGACGTTTAGTCCACTATAAATAGCTTTACTAGGGTTTTTGTGGGTCATTAAGTCTGAAAAAGGAACAACATTGAAGGCATTGAATACACCATTAATTTTGAAGCTTGTGAAGAGAGAATCTTGGACTTTTGTAAGCTTTATGACTCTATTTATTGCTTTGCTTTTGTATTTTAGTATGAGTAACTAGTTTTAAATACTAAGGTTGTGGACCCTAAATGGGTGTAGTGTTACTGGGTGTTTGACATTGTATATATATATAATGGTTGGTTGATAATTATTTATTTCTTGTGCTTTATTTATTGTTGGTGGTTGCAAACATTAACTTATTCCATTTTACTCTTTCTTTACTTGGAAAAGTGGGTTATGGTTTGGTAGAAGTGAATAACAAGAACTTAACCCTTGTTTAATAGAATCGCTTAGGATAAGTGGGTTCTAATTGGCATAAATTGGGTGTTCTTAATTGGAACTCTTTTAAATTTGGGAAAATCATAAAGAGAAATATTACCCAACCATTGAAAAATATTGGGTAGTCATTTAGAAACCATTTGCATATCAAAGGACCTTCCATTAGAAATATATCATATTAACACCAATAGCATTACATTTCAATGATGGGGACACAACCTCGGTTTCCTTCATCAAATCAATCACATTCTCATAACAAAATAGTTATCTAGTTAAATCACAATTATATCATTCTCTTGCTAAGCTAAAGGAATAGAGTTACGACTTAAGTCAAGTTTCACACTACTCAAGTAACCTTTTCACACCTATTCCCAGTGGGATTCGACCCCAACCTTGTTGGGTTATTATATTTGACACCGACCGCCTTACACTATTTATTTAAAGTGTAATTTGAGCGTATCAAATTTTGGCGCCGTTGCCGGGGAATACGGTTTTGAAATTACTAATTAGTGTGCTCTTTACTTTACGTCTTCTTCTATTCCATCACACTTTGCTTGCTTTGCTTGGTGTTGATAGGAAAACATGGCCGAGTATGACGAATAAGAGAATCCTTTTGCGGACTTAGATGAGTACATTGATGATACAAATGCTATTGTACCTCCAAGAGTTGATGCTGCCACTTTCAAGGTGGAACACGGTTTAATCCTAATGCTCAAAGCAGAGGGATTTTTCAGAAATTCCACCGATGATGATCCGACACAACATTTAAGAAACTTCTTGGGTGTGTGTGTGATGCACAAGCAGAACAACGTCTCTGATGATGCCCTAAGATTGAGGGTGTTGAAGTACTCACTGACTGGAGAAGCAAGGAAATGGATTCAAAATCTACCACCAAATTACATTCATTCTTGGCCTGAACTTGTCTGAGCTTTCATAGCTTAATTGTTCCCGCAACGCAAGAAATCTAAGCTCCGGGATAAAATTTTCTTTTTCAAGCAATTACCGGGAGAACGTCTACATGAGGCATGGTATCGATTCAAGTTATATTTGGTGAGGTCGCCGAATCATGGTGTTCTGAATTCTATCTTGTTGGAGAAATTCTACATGGGCTTGGACGCTATGAATCAATCTATAGCGAAAAATGCAGCTGATGGATCTTTTATGGATAAAACATTTGAGAGGATCACACAAATCCTTGACAAAATGGCAAAACATAACCAAGCTTGGGACTCAGAGGACACCACGGGTGGAATTGCATATGGTACTCGTTCCTTGACCAACATGATTAAGGAGAACCAAGAAAGAGATCAAGTAATTGCCGGGCTTGCCACCAACGTCAATGTGTTGACAAAGAGGTTCAATGAAAGCTAAACAAAAAGGTGAATGTGGTGGAAGATGTTCAACCCACATCAAATGAGGATTACGAGGAAGTGAATTATGTTAACAACTCTAAGGAGGTTATCAATGGCAACCATACCAAGGATCAGGACAACAAAATCAATAGAGGCCTAACCCGCAAGGCAAGGCAACCAACATTGGCAAAATGACCAAGGTAGTTCATATCAAGGGAATTGGAGTAACAACAACATCAACTTTTCAAATCGGAGTTCAAACCCCTATGTTCCACCAAAGGGGCAATATTCCAACTCTCCGCATTAAAAGGAAGGTTCTTCAAGTGATTCCAAGTTGGAAAACATGCTTGAACGAGGAATATGACCGAGCTTGTCGGTTCTCATACCGCATCTATTCAAAAGTTGGAGATGCAAATGAGAGATCTCTCTCGAGAGCAGAATCCCAAGCAAAAGGGTACACTTCCAAGTGACACAATTGAAAACCCAAAAGGTAGTGGGAGCAGTCCAACTTCTCATTGTATGACAATCACAACTCGGAGTGGGAAAATAATTCAAGGAGAAATGAACAAGTGGTCGACGTGGAAGATTTTGAACAAGAAGTTGAGGCACAAGTTGAGATGCTAGTTGTTGTTGAAGCTGAAAAAGTCCCAGAAGAGGTAAAAATTCAAAAAGTGAACCGAGAAGAGGTTAAGGAAAAGGTGAAAGAGGCACCAAAAACTCTAGCACCAATTCCTAGACCTCCTCCTCCTTTTCCTCAAAGTCTTGCTAGGAAGGTTGATGATAGCAAACTCGAGAAGTTCTATGACATTCTCAAGCATTTATCGGTGAATATTCCATTTGTGGAAGCATTTCAAGAGATGCCACGTTTTGCTAAGTATTTGAAAGACTTGATCAATAACAAGAAAAGAACCAAGAATGAAGTGGTGAATGTGACTGACCGGGTTAGTTCCATCATTGCTACAACCACCGTTCAAAAGAAAGAAGACCCGGGAGCTTTAACCATTCCATGCACTATTGGGGCGCGCGATTTTGCAACAGCTCTTTGTGATAATGGGGCTAGCATCAATTTAATGCCTCTTGCTATTTACAAGCAATGGGGGTTAGGTATGCCAAGGCCTACAAGTATGAGGTTGCAAATGGCCGATTGTTCAATAAAGAGACCGGCGGGGATTGTCGAAGATGTTCTTGTGAAAGTGGGAAAGTTCCTCCTCCCCGTCGACTTTGTGATACTTGATTGTGCTGTTGACAAAGAAATCCCTATCATCTTGGGGAGACCATTTCTTGCTACCGGAAGAGCACTTATGGATTCGAAACGAAATGAGATCAAGTTTCGAGTTAATGACGAAGAGGTTACCTTTCAAGCAAGTAAGGGTATGAAGTTGCCACATGCATATGAAAGCATCTCAATCATTGATGTTGTTGATGAGGTAGAAGGCGCAATTGAGATGAAGATGGATGAACAATGCCTTGGTGAGGCGTTGGCGGCTATTTTGGTAAATTTTGATGGTGAAGACATGGAAGGGTACATGGAATCGGTGAATGTATTAGAAGGACTTGGGTCCTACACTTATGCACCAAAGAAACTTTCTCTTGACTTAGAGAATAGAGTCACTCCTCCTGCCAAGCCTTCAATTATTGAGCTGCCGCAACTTGAGCTCCAGCCGCTTCCACCGCACTTGAGGTATAAATTTCTTGGCTCTAATGACACTCTACCGGTAATCTTCTCTTCTTTGTTGAATGATGTGCATGTACAACAATTGTTGAATGTCTTGAGGGAGCACAGGCAAGCCATTGGGTGGACAATAGCGGACATCCGAGGGATTCCCGCAAGAATTGTGAGCACAAGATACAATTGGAGGAAGAGAGCAAACCAAATGTGGAGCATCAAATAAGGTTAAACCCTTCCATGCAAGAGGTCGTAAAGAAAGAAATCATTAAATGGTTAGATGCCGGGGTGGTCTACCCCACTACCGATAGTTCTTGGGTGAGTCCGGTGCAATGTGTGCCAAAGAAAGGAGGCATGATCGTGATTCAAAATGACAAAAATGAGCTCATCCCAACGAGAACAGTGACTGGATGGATAGTTTTCATGGATTACTGGAAGCTAAATAGTGCTACTTGCAAAGACCATTTCCCTATGCCTTTTATTGATCAAATGCTTGATCGGCTAGCGGGAAGGTCATTCTATTGCTTCTTGGATGGATATTCCGGCTATAACCAAATCAACATCGCCTTGGAGATCAAGAGAAGACAACATTCACATGCCCATATGGGACTTTTGCCTTTAGCCGTATGCCATTTGGGCTATGCAACGCCCCGGCTACTTTCCAAAGGTGCATGATGTCAATCTTCTCGGACATGGTGGAAGATTTCTTAGAGGTGTTTATGGATGACTTCTGTGTAGTGTGTGATTCCTTTGAGCATTGTCTTGACAACCTTAGAGAAGTGCTTAAAAGATGTGAAGAAACACACCTTGTGCTATAAATTGGGAGAAATGCTACCTCATGGTGGACGAGGGCATTGTTTTGGGCCACAAAATTTCCAAAAAAGGCATAGAGGTTGACCGGGTAAAGATCGAAATCATTTCCAAGCTTCTTCCGCCCACTTCAGTAAAAGGTGTCCGAAGCTTTTTGAGGCACGCCAGCTTCTATAGGCGTTTTATCAAGGACTTCTCAAAAATTGCAAATTCCATGTGCAAGCTCCTTGAAAAAGATGAAAAGTTTTTATTTGGTGAGAAGTTTCTAAAGGCTTTTGAGGAATTGAAAGAAAGCTCACCACGACACCTATTATTGTCACACTCGTGGTCTCTTCCATTCGAACTCATGTGTGACGCTAGTGGTGTAGCCATTAGGGCGATGCTTGGTCAACGGCATAAAAAAATCCTTCACCCTATCTACTATGCAAGAAAGACACTCATTGGCGCTCAAATGAATTACAGTGTGACTGAGCAAGAACTTCTCGCCACTGTCTATGCTTTTGAAATGTTTCGGGCTTATTTGTTGGGATCAAAAGTGATAGTTTACACTGATCATGCTGCTCTTTGCTATCTTATGGCGAAGAAGGATGCCAAACCAAGATTGATTTGGTGGGTCCTTTTGTTGCAAGAGTTTGACTTCGAAGTTAAGGATCAGAAAGGGATTGAAAATCAAGTTGCGGATCACCTATCTAGGCTTGAAGAGGCAGGGAGACTAAAAGAAGACCTTGAAATCAATGATGCCTTTCCAGATGAGCACATATTGGCATTGTCTAGCACATTCGCTCCTTGGTATACCGATATCGCTAACTTTTTGGTTAGTGACCTTGTTCCCGATGGATTGGAGACTTATCAAAAGAAAAAGTTATTGTGGGAATGTATGCAATACTACTGGGAGGAACCCTTTTTGAGTGAGCATTTGTGATAGAGGTGAGCGTTTTTGAGTGAGGTGTGCATTTTTGAGTGAAAAGAGCATGTTTAAACTGAAAAAGACGATCTTTGTGGCCCGCATAATTGGTTTGCGGTCCGCAAAGTCATCGCAAAAAGAACCCTAGGTGGCCTGATGAAAAATGGTTCTGTGATGGGGTTTGCGATCGCAAACCATTTCGCGGACCGCATACTTGCCGCAAACAGGGTCAATTAAATTTCTCATCTGGTGAGTTGAAATGCGGCCACTTTGCGGTCGCATAACATAATACGCGGCCTATTTTTCGATTGCATAATTATTTTTGCCTTTTGGGTATTGAATATCTGCGACGGGTTTGCGATTCGTATAGTTGTTATGCGATCGCATAACCCATCGCAAAAAGATACTTGTTTCATGCAATTTTTATCAATGTGACTCCTATGTTTTTCACCCACTCACACATTGTTTCATTAACAGGAATGGCACCAAAGAAGTTTATTGCAATGCGATCACTGCCCGCTCGTGGAAGGAAATGGGCTACTACTCTAAGCCAGCAGACACAACAGTCCAAACGTCCATGGCCTCAGACAAACCACAACATTTCTAAGCACTCCTCCCAGTCTGAAGCGGAGGAGGCATAGAGTGACATCAGGCCATCTGTTGACCTACAGGCTGAGTCACGATGAAAGATTGGGGAGGATCTAAATCTCATATTCGAAGTCACGGGCTCCATGAACCTATACAAAGAAGGTTAACAAAGAGAAAGATTATTGAGGAGAAGCAGTTGAGTCTAAATGGTCTAAAGGAGCACTACCCTCACGTGATTGAGAACATTAAGTAGAGGAAATAGGAGTTCTTCACTGAAGTCCTAGATGAATATAATGAGACACTTGTGAGGGAATTCTATGCTTCTTATGGTGCCTCAAGGAATGCTTAGCAAAAGAGGAACATGTATTTGCACAATCTGTCCAAGTTCGAGGGGTCTAAGTACTCTGTGATGACGCCACCATTAATGACCTGTACTTTAAGGATTGGCGGTCAGGCTCAGCTGAGTATGAGGCCAAAGTAGACAACAAGGAAAATGAGCGTGCCTGGATTGCATCTGTCATAGCAAAGGGGACACCCTCCTGGATTGACGCACGCCAAAAGATTTGCAAGTAGGATCTCACACAGGAGGGTTGACATTGGCTCAGTTTTGTCTGCTCCCGTCTGATGCCGACTCGGAATAAAATTGACATAAACATTGACAAGGCACTCCTCATTGCATACATCATGACGGGCATAAATATTGATGTGGGACAGGTTATATTCAGGGAGATGGGGATCAGAGAAAACCAAAAACAAACATCACTTCCCTTCCCATGCTTGATCACTGCTCTATGTAAAGCTGTGAATGTGCCTCCTATCCCAAAACATGATCGACTTGAGAGAGCTCTCAAAGATATTGACATCATCAATGATGTAGTAGACAAGGAGACGGACATCCAAACAGAGATTTCACTCCCTCATCCATCAGACTCAGCAGCACCTGCTGCCCCCGCATTTCTTGACACCTCTCCTGCCTCAGCAACCTCCACAACCACTCTAAAGCCAACCACTTCACAGCCAAAGGTTCCTATACCAGGTATCTCAAAGCTGGGTCTCCTAGCTCAGCACGCCAATGCTAAGGTAGACCGGCTAGCAAAAGAAATCCCAACTCTCATCCGGCAAGCATTGATCCCCGTCCAAGCCTTAGTGAGCATTCCTCAACAACATCATCAATCTTATGAGGATCGCCTAAGATGCAGAACATGGAGTTTGACTTGACTCCCTTTCTCCCGAAGGAAGGCGAGCAGGGTGCTGGCACCTCCATTCCAGGCTTGGAGTTTGATTTCACAAACATTATGACAACTCCGGAGGCACATAGTGTTGAGACTTCAAAGGCTCCAGCTCCCACTGTACACATTGACTTTCCTTCAGAGGAAGGATCCGGAGAGACGGAAGGGGAGTTTGATGAGGGAGATTCAGAAGATGAAGAAACATATGATGATGCATTGGTAGAGAACACTGAGGGTCATCAGGGCAACAAAGGTAAGCAAGTGGGTGCTTCTACAGTTGCACATGATGAAGATGAAGCAGCTGTGCAGACAACAATTGCACATTCTATCGCAAACATGGTCGCCAAGGCACATCCATCGACCACTCAGCCTCGCAGGCCCCAGACCCAGCCTCGCAGCAGCTCCATCCTCACAGCAGGTGGAGCTTCCTGCTCCAGCCTTGGAGACCACCATAAAGTCCGAGGTTCCACCTAGTGCTGCCACAATACCAGCAGATGACCTCACAGCTGCCCTAGATGCTTCAGCTCCTCCGAGTGCCTAGTGCGCCCCAGGAAGTCCCTAAGCTTCACTTTTCCATTCTCTATGGATTGGGGACAATGCATGCTTTTTTGGTTGGGGGTGGGATATTATGTAGTCATATTTTATATGAACATTGTACATAAATTCTTTACTCTAGTAGTATAACTTCATAATTAGCAATGAATTCCCCTTGGTTTTAGCATGAAATGTTTTGACTTATTTGGTGTTGATTGTTCTAGCGTCAAGCATGTGATGAATTGTGTAAATAAATTGTACTCTTCCTTCTTTTGTATATATATAAAAAAATATATGGTTAGTCATTCTTGTGAACTTGAGGGTTGCTCTTTGACTTCATGCTTTTCAGAATCTTACATATCTTGAGATGAAAGTTTTGAGTTGCCTTGCATTCACTTGAGGGCTGAAACTATGTTGAATTCAACAGTTCATGCGTTGTGAGTGAGTGAGTATTTGTATAAATAATGCATATGCTTAACTTGTGATGTCTAAAACTTGCCCGGTTGGTTTCTTAGTGCAACTCTCAGGTTAATAATTGGATGCTGAAATGATCTTAGGCTCTCTTTTTTACTACTATCCAGTTTTGACCAAATTGACCTCCCTGGTACATCAATTACCCTAGTTACCCCCGTTGAACCTTTAACCTTTTATTGGCTGCCACATTACAAACCTTTACCCCTTTTGTGAAATAAGTCCTTCTTATGAACCCAGCCCTCCTTGAACGGGTAAGAATGAGGCTAAAAGCCTAAGTTGGGGCTGCTGGTACAAAGTGAAAATTGGTAAGGTTTACTTAAAAAAAAACTCAAAGTTGTGTATATAACGAAACTCAAGCTCTAAAAAGAAAAGCAATTGTAAAAAAAAAAAAGAAAAGAAGAGAAAAGAGTGGAGTCTTGTGGAAACTGGAGAAATACTTTGAGGTGGTTCTATGTCGGTAACTCGAGGTCAATAAGTGCTATGTAGTAAAGAAGCAAAATGTATGTAGAGTTCAAGGAGGGTATAGCCACTAAATTACCAAATCTTCATCCAACCCATCCCGAAGCCTACATTATAACCCGTGAAAAGTCCTTGGTGATCTACAACCAATCATTCCTTAGATAGCAGCAAGTTAAAATAAGGGCAAGCATATGGACTGATACTTGTAGCATGTAGCTTTCGTTCCGAGTGCAAGAGTGTTTTGATTGCATCCCCTGTACATATGTGTGGGTTGGGGATTTTCTTTGTTGTAAGCGCACATGAATTGCAAGATTTAGCAGAAGTTAGATTCTTGAAGTAGAATACGAGTGTACATTTAGCTGTGAGAAGCATTTTGTCATTTTGGTTGAGGCTCGAAGTTCACAAGTTGATCAGTCAAATTGTTAAATGATACTCCCTCCTTTCCCGTTTATGTGAACCTATTTCCTTTTTGGTCCGTTCTAAAAAGAATGAACCCTTTCTAAATTTGGAAACAATTTAGCTTAAATTCGCAATTCTACCCTTAGTGAAAAGCTTTTATAACCACACAAATACTGTGGCCCCTTTTTCAGTTGTTTAGGACCACAAATTCCAAAAGTCTTCATATTTTCTTAAACTTCGTTTCCAGTCAAACAGGTTCACATAAATTGGAACAGAGGGAGTAGTTATTCTCCGGGAAGGGTAAATAAAAGAAGTTACATGCTTGTTAGCTGTCAGTCAAAGCTATTTACAGTCACTACTGTTTTGTGACATGTTGGAAATAGAAGTAGTATAGGATAGGATAATTTTGTTTTAGTTACTTGAGGACAAGCAAGAGTTTATGTTGGGGGTGTTGATGTGCCGTAGATTTTGGCACTTTTGATACCAATTACATAGACTTTAGTTCGTCTTTCAATGCATTTGTAGTTAAATCTTATAAATTTTTGGTGTTTTGTAGTGCATAAGACTTGAAGACCCAAACACATGGAAAATAAGTCAAAAAGCCACAAAAGAGTATGAATGCTGCAAGTATGCGATCACAGAAGTGGTATGCGAACCGCATAACCACTGCAAACTGAAATAGTTGTTTCGCCAAATGAAGAGCAGATTGTGCGATCCATTATACGGTCCTATAACATTTCTGCGAGCCGAATAATGACCGCACAATCGCCATTGAAGAAGCCGCTCAACACTTCTGCGATGGGAAATGCGGCCGCATAACTGATATACGGACCGAATAATGCAAATGCGGTGGATTTCTGAGACTTAAGATTTGCAAATCTGCAATGACAATGATGATTATGCGAACAGCATACATGGTCTATGACCATTATGCGGTCACAGAAGGTGTCTGCAGGGGCATTTTTGTCCAGTTTGACCCCGACTTTTAGTCCACTATAAATAGCTTTACTAGAGTTTTTGTGGGTCATTAAGTCTGAAAAAGGGACAACATTGAAGGCCTTGAATACACCATTAATTTGGAAGCTTGTGAAGAGAGAATCTTGCACTTTTGTAAGCTTTATGGCTCTGTTTATTGCTTTGCTTTTGTATTTTAGTATGAGTATCTAGTTTTAAATACTAAGGTTGTGGATCCTAAATGGGTGTAATGTTAATGGGTGTTTGACATTGAATATATATATAATGGTTGGTTGATAATTATTCATTTCTTGTTCTTTATTTATTGTTGGTGGTTGCAAACATTAACTTATTCCATTTTACTCTTTCTTTACTTGGAAAAGTGGATTAGGGTTTGGTAGAAGTGAATATCAAGAACAGAAGAACCTAACCCTTTTAGGATCGCTTAGGAATAAGTGAGCTCTACTTGGCATAAATTGGTTGTTTTTAATTGCAACTCTTTTAAATTTGAGAAAATCATAAAAAGAAAATATTACCCAACCATTGGAAAATATTGGTTAGTCATTTAAAAACATTTGCATATCAAAGGACACTCCATTAGAAATATATCATATTAACACCGATAGCATTACATTTCATTGATGGGGACACAACCTTGGTTTCCTTAATCAAATCAATCATATTCTCATAACAAAATAGTTATCTTGTTAAATCACAATGATATCATTCTCTTGCTAAGCTAAAGGAATAGAATTACGACTTAAGTCAAGTTTCACACTACTCAAGTAACCTTTTCACACATATTCCCTATGGGATTCGACCCCAACCTTGTTGGGTTATTATATTTGACACCGACCGCCTTACACTATTTATTTAAAGTGTAATTTGACCATATCACACGCTGCCACGGGTATCATGGTTGGATCAGGTTGCATGTCGCAACAGTATCATGTGTGGATCGGGTTGCTCGCTACAACAATGCGATTTTGAGTACAGTTCCCTATATCTATTCTTGTGTGTTTTATTTCTCATTTTCCGAGGAATGTTCATAACCTCTTTTCGGTTGTTTAATTTGTTACCTGGGTTGAGTAGTTCTTTCCAGAGTTCGTTTTCCTTATGCATCACATTCGAGTTTGTAGCTTGTTGGCACCTTGTGGCATCATATGAGACTTTTGGCAGTGTCTTAGATGGCTTATTGCCTGAGCGGCTAGTACTGGGCGAGATGAGGTTATTTGACCTGGGATAAGTGCGATCGGAGTTTGGAAGGGTATATTAAACAGCAAATATTGTTATTCAGTTCAGAATGAAGTAATGTTTCTTGTCAGGAGGAGAGATTCCATAATTTGTGATTCGGCAGGTGGTTATGAGTTTCTATAAATATCTTCCGTCATGGCAGTATTGCGAGAGTTAGAACATGGCTTATAAATGTTATGAGGTATACTACGGGCTTCGGGTCCGTGGAAGTTTAAGTTGTTGTGCTTGGGGGAGATTCCCCTGGGAAAATGAGTTATGTGGTGCATGGTGTGATTTTAGCACAGGGGCATGGTCACGTTGGGTTTAGTGTCTGGTGATTAATACGGTGTTCATGTGTTAGAATCTCGTATCGTAGAGAATTCTGGATGTTGGAATTTGGCTCTAAAGCTTGTTAGCTAAGGTAGCAGGTCGGATCTTCAGTCCGGCTCGAGCTATGTGCTCAACTGGGTTGTGGTGGCACGAGTAGGTGCACGAGGTGTTAAATAGCAATTTTGGACAACTCCGGAGTAGTTCTTAGCACGTTTGAGGACGAACGTATATTTAAGTGGGAGAGAATGTAACGACCCGACCGGTTGTTTGAGCTCTAGTGCTTCGTTCGACGGATTGAGGCCTTGAGTAACTTCACTTCAAGTATTATGACTTGTACATGTGGTTAGAATTTAATTTCAGGAAGTTCGGAGTTGATTTGGAAAGAAAGTTCTCATTTCGGAAGCTTTAAGTTAGAAGAGTTGACCAAGGTTTGACTTTTGAGTAAAAGACCTCTGAATCAGGATTTGATAGTTCCAATAGGTTCGTATGATTATTTTATACTTGGGCGCATGTCCGAATCAAGTTTTGGATGACCCGGGAACGTTACGACGCTTATTGGGGAATGTTGGCATTTTGGTAGTATTTCATGAATTTGGATAGAAGTGTATTTCAATGTTATCGATGTCCGTTTGGGATTCCGAGTCTGGGAATAGCTCCATATGGTGATTTTTGTCTTAGGAGCACATCTGGATGTGGATTTGAAGGTCCATAGGTCATTTCGGGGTCATTTGGCGAAAGTTGGAATTTGAAGATTTTGGGAAGTTTGACTGGGAGTGGACTTTTTGATATTGGGTTCGGATTCCGATTCTGGAAGTTGGAGTAGATCCATAATGTCAAATGTGACTTTTGTGCAAAATTTGAGGTCTATCAAATGTTATTTGATAGGTTTCGGCATCAAATGTAGAAGTTTGAAGTTCTAAAGTTTATTAAGCTTGAATTGGGGTGTGATTCATGATTTCGTTGTTGTTTGGTGTGATTTGATACCTCGGGCAAGTTTGTGTCATGTTTTGGGACAGGTTAGTTTGATTGGATAGGGTCCCGAGGGCCTCGGGTGTGTTTCGGGGTGGTTTCGGATCAAGTTGGGCTGCTTTGGAACTATTGTGCTGGTGTCTGGTTTCCTCCTACACAAATACGAAGGATCTCATGCGTTCGCAAAGAGGAATTTTGGGGCTGCTGGTATTTGTCCTTTGCGAACGCGCTGTGGACGCGATTGTGAGGCATAAGCTGGGAAAGCCTTCGCGAACGCGAAGAGAAAAAGGAACTGGGGGGCTGAGGCAGGTTGTGCTTCGGGAACGCGAGGGGCTTGCCGTCTTTGCGAAGAAGAAGTTCTGGGCCCGAGTTTGTTAAGCTTCACGAACGCGAGGGCAGTGTCGCGTCGCGATGAAGGGTCGCCTGGGCAGTGTATAAGTAGCAAGAAATGGGTTTTGGCTCACTTTATCTCAAAACTTCCATTGGAGCCGAGCTTGGGGCGATTTCTAAAGGAGCTTTTTCGTCATCCTCCACTAGGTAAATAATTCCTTCACATTTTAAGTTAAATACATGAATTATACATGGATTTGAACATGAAAAATTGGGGAAATTGTGAGATTTTGAAGAAAACCTAAAAATTGGTATTTTTGGATTTTGACAACAAAATTGGGTATGGAATTGTGAATAAATTATATATTTTGAGTTAGTAATGTTATGGGTAATGTTTATCTTCGAAAGTTTTTGGAATCCGGGCACGTGGGCCCGAGGGTTGGCTTTATCAATTTTTTGAGCGGAGTTGGAAATTGTTATAATTTGATTTATAATGAGTGTTAGAGTATATATTTATGGATTTACATATGGATTGACTAGTTTTGGAGCGGCGGGCACTGATTTGAGGTGTTGGAGCAGCGTTGGAGCCGGTTATGGTACATCGGAGTGAGGTAAGTCTCCTGTCTAACTCTGCAAGGGGGAAACTACCCCTAGGTGATGTAATTGTTATGTGCTACTAGTTGTGGGTGTTGCGTACGCATGAGGTTACGAGAGTCCGTACGTAGCTATATTCATGTTATTGTCTGGGTAGACTTAGGTTCACACCAAGCTATACTTGTACTATATGGGCTATCCTTGCTCATTTAATTCCTTTATTTCGCATTACAACTTGAGACTAGACATGCATAGAGTGATAGACATGCTATTGTAGAAATTTGACGAGTTTCATGACTAGCTGCAGAATAATTGTGTTCCTCCTACGGATTTCTCCCGCGCTATGCATTTTCATCGAAAGGTTTTCCTTAAAGTTATAACTAATATGTTTATTCGTGAGTGGGGTCAAGGACCCGTTAAAGCTTCTTATTCTAATGGGATCGGGCCGTTCGCCTTGGCATGATTACGTACCACACTCTCATGGGAGAGGGCCATTCGCCTTGGCAGTATAATAGATTCATCTATGGTTCATGCCGTTCGACCCTCGGCAATGCACAAATTATGATGGGATCGGGTCGTACGCCTTGGCATTTCTATAAAATACTCTCATGGAACCGTGCATAATATTGGACAAGGAGTCAGTGTATCTATGAGTCTTCCTGATTTGAGTTATGACGACCTATCTGGTGAGGTCCATTATATATATATATATGTATATACACATATATGCTCTGGTTGAGGAGGTAATTGCTAATTGAGAGTTGGGTCTATTGTAGAGAGGAGGAGTGTCACGTATTTACACTTGTTTATTTCATTTGTTTACTCTTCCCCATACCTGTTCACTTCTTATTGTAATTGTCTTATTGGACCACTAGTAATTGTCGATGTCGATCCCTCGTCACTACTTCTCTGGGGATAGGCTAGATACTTATTGGGTACGCATTGATTTACGTACTCATGCTACACTTGCTGCACATTTTTGTGCAGGTACATATACTTCTGGTGATCCTTTGGGCGTAGAGGCGTAGATGTTGCGAGGACTTAGCGTGAGCTGCATTTCATGTTACGATCCGCAGCCTGCAGAGTCTCCATCAGAGTTATTTATGTTCTCCTATCTAATTTGTATTCCAGACATATGGTGTATCTTATTATATTTCCTAGTCGATGCTCATGCACTTGTGACACCGGGTTTTGGGGGTGCTTACGAGTTGTTCATTATTGTGGTTGTGAAAAATATTTCCTTTTATCCAGTGAATTCTATTTCTACTAATTAATTGATGAAAATTATGATTTCAAAAATATTAAAATGAGTAATGAAGTTAATCATTCACTGTTGGCTTGCCTGACGGCGGTGTTAGGCGCCATCATGACCTTTAGTGGATTTTGGTCGTGACACTAACGGCATGGGTGCCTGAACCCTACCCTAGCTAGATTAGCGGGCCGTGGAGCGATGGGTGCCGAAATCATGGCATGAGAACTCTACTGTGGCATGCCGCCAAATTATCTTGGAAATGACCTTCTGATGTGCCCAATGCCACCACACTCGAAACACCCATCCTGCTGCTGTGGCTACTGAAACTGAAACTAACCCGAACGGGTTGGATAACCACTGTGATAACTCTAAATCAGAGGCGTACTGTTAGGAGCTGATGGTGCAATGTAGGATGGCTGCCTAGAAAAAGGCACATAAGGACCACGGCTCCCTGAAGCACTGTGTGATGCCTGAAGTGCTGACTGAAATGACTTGGGAGGATGGCCTCTACCAAAAGTACCCTTGCCTCCAGATGAGGCACCACTGAAACCACCAGAATGACGAGGCCTCTTATCCGACACCTGCCCCCTTTCCTGAGAACGAACCATCTCGATCCGCCTAGCAATGTTCGCAGCCCTCTGGAAGGAAATATCACTCTCGGTCTCCTTAGCCATCTACAGCCTGATAGTGTAAGTGAGTCCATCAATAAATCTCCTCACTCTCTCCCTCTCAGTAGGAAGCAAGATAATGGCATGGCGAGCTAGGTCCACTGCAGCTCCGCTCCAAGATCTGCACGCAAGGTACAGAAGTGTAGTATGAGTACAACCGACCCCATGTACTCAGTAAGTATCTTGACTAACCTCAGTGAAGTAGTGACGAGGATTTTTAGTTGATACTCACTGATATAACCTGTACAGTAAACTAGCAATAAAACAATACTACAATATAACAAAAAAGTGTACAAAAGACGAATAAGCAAAGCAATAAATTAGTACTAGAAGAGATCACATTTTAATATCTCGACCAATCCTTTCCTTAGAAAGATAACCAATTAACCACGATATAACTCCATAACTTTTATTGTGTGAGATATGTACTCAAGATATCAAGTCAATGGCACGGCAACACCCTTCATGCATGTATTTAATCCTTACAAAATATACGTATAACAGTACCAACCGGGTGAAAGAAATGCCAATAACAGTAAAGACAAAGTTGAAAATACACAAGTAGCAATAACGAACAAGGCAGTACATATGTACAACGGTAACAAACTGGGTAGAAGGCATATAAATAATGACAACAATTAGGAAAGAAGAATATAAATTTCACTAACTAGTATGGTAGAAGGCCTAGGTGCAAATATAACAAAAAAGAGGGAAAGCATGATCTTTATAAGCTAACAACTAGAAGACATGAATAACTAGAATGATAGAAAGCTTATACGAAAGTGCAACAAATGAGGAACGACATGGATGTAGATATAACAACAAGAAGAAAAACATGATATTTGCAAGTTAAACAAATAGAAGACATGGGCAACATAACAGCAATTGATATAGAGAACAAAGACAGAACAAGAACGACAAGTCACATAGAAAACATAGGTACAACAACTCAAGGTAAAGGCATGAACGTATACACAAGGAAAATATATCACAACATAATGCATGTCCCTTATCCTCGCTTGCACGGAAACGCCCTTCGTGCCATGAACCCATGATAATATAAATGAAATGGCACGACATCACCCTTCGTGCTTTTACATTCATCCTAACATGTTAATGTAAATGAGAACACGGTAATGTACTGAAACGATACGACATCACCCTTCATGTTTTTACTCTCATCCTCACATGATAATGTAAACGAGATCATGATAATACAAGTGAAATGGCACGGCATCACCCTTGATGCTTTTACTTTATCCTCACATGATAATGTAAATAAAATGGCACGGCATCGCCCTTCTCGCCTTACACTATTCCTCACATGATAATGTATATACAATGGCACGACATTACCCTTTGTGCTTTACGCTCTTCCTCACCAAGCATATGTATACCAATAACAAGCAAGGTAGGAAGCATGAATAATATCAAGCAGAGTCTTTAAGCGGATATTCCAAATGAACATCATTCACAACTTTCAAGCCAATAACAATTCAATAAACCTCAAGAACATTATTGTGCAAGTATTTCAACAAGTCTAAAAAATTATCTCCGATTCAAGTGTAGAATCCAATATCTCAAGAATAACAGTCGTAGCGATGTATTAGTGATTAAGCATAGTGATTACCGAATTTAACACATCAATAGTTTCACGAAAATCTATCAAATTTTAATCAAGTTATCATAAGCTAAATTTTGGTTCCTAGCATTTAATTTCATATTCTTAGTACTCTAGAAGTCAAGTAAGACATGAAACAAGAAGGTCATGTAATTCTACAAGGCACAATTAATCATATGGTTTATCCCCGAGCATGATTAACCCTGGCACATACATATACCCTCGTCACCTCATATATGCATCACTCCCGCATGTAGCAAACAATGGCAATTAGTAGGAAAATTTTTCCCAACAATGTTAGGCAAGACACTTACCTCAAACAAGTCAAATCGATACACAAGAAGCGCCATCCTGCTCAAATCATCCTCCGAACGGCTCGAAACTAGCCAAAATCAACTCAAAATCATCAAATAATGCCATAGGAAGCAAACTTAATCGATAAAGGTCGAATCTTTACACATTTACTCAAAGTCAACCAAAAAGTCAAACAGGGGTCCGCACCTCGAAACCCGACAGAACTAATAAAATCCGATAACCCATTCAATTGCGAGTCCAACCATACTGATTTCACTCAATTCCGACTCCGTATCGATGCTCTAAACAATAAAATTCACTTTAGGAAAGCTTAGACAAAATCCCCCAATTTCTCTTTTGAAATTATCAATCAAATGCCAAAAATGAAGATGGAATCATATATAATCAAAAAAGAGTAGAAAATACTTACTCCAATCCATGCGGTAAAAATCCTCTCCAAAATCGTCCAAATCCGAGCTCCAAAACCATGTGAGAAAAAGTGACTAAATTTCAGGATAAATAAAAAAATGCAGCAGTTATTATAACCCGAATGAGATCCAAGATGACCCCGAAACTCATATTTGATAAGTCCAACATAATTCTTGTGAGATTACACTCAAGATAGATTTTTTAATCACCCAATTTGTCCTTAAAATGAGGGAGATATGATGTTTTGAAGTTTTAAAGGAATTCTAAAATTTTAAGAGATAAAAATGACATTTTTGTAATTATTTTACACCAGAAAATCAGCAACAAAAGAACTTTCGTTTTATCACTCAAAACTCATTCGGAACCTCCTGTACACAAACCATATATGTATTTCAATCATAAAATATGCTATGAACCTGCTCGCGCACTAAAAACACCGAAAAGAGATCATTTTGACCATAGTCAAACTCCAAATTCTTAACTAGTTTCTCAATCAATGATCAAAAACACACCCGAGCCCTTCGGGACCCCATTCAATCATACCAACAAGTACTAAAACACGATACGAACTTATTCTAAGCTTAAATCACATCAAACAACATAAAAACAATGAATCACACCTCAAATCAAACTTAATGAACTTTTTAATTTTTAACTTCCAAAACTCGTGCCGAACCATATCAAATCAACTTGGAATGACCTCAAATTTTACACACAAGTTTCAAATGACATAAGAAGATATTCCAAATCTTGAAACCAAAATCCAAACCCGATATCACCAAAGTCAACTTTCGGTCAAACTTATGAACATTCCAAAACTCCAAATCGGCAACTTTCGCCAATTAACGCTAGAATCTTCAAGAAACATCCAAATGCAAATCCGGGCATACCCCCAAGTCCAAAATCACCATCCGAACCTAACGGAACCATCAAAATTCCAATCTGGGGTCAAATACACAAAAGTCAAACATGATCAACTCTTCCAACTTAAAGCTTTCTAGTTGAGAATTATTCTTCCAAATCAACTTCAGATCACCTGAAAACCAAAACTGACGATTCACACAAGTCATAACACATCATATGAAGCTACTTATGATTTCAAACAACTAAACGGAATGCAAATGCTTAAAATGGCTGTAGCAGAATGCCTCGTGGCCGCAATCCAGAAATGTGCAGCGGCAGAAGGCTCCCTCGCGTCCGCAGTTCAGAAACGTATAGGCGCAGAACTCCACTTCTTGCCAGCCGAAGAAATTTGCGGACCGCACATGGAATTGTGTGGCCGTAGAACCTCCTGAGGGGCATTTATGTCTGTGAGTTTCAGCCCTGTATAAATAGACGAGTTTCACAAAATTAGGTCAAGTTTGAATATGTGAAGTTGTTGTAGCCATTTTTCTTTACTACTTTAGGAAGTTTTACCTCATTTTGGTGTTTTAAATTTAGATTTTATTATTTTAATCTTCCATTATGAGTTTAATGAGCTTTTCTTCTCTATTTTCTATAATTTCTATTATGAGTAGCTAGACTTCTACTAGGGATGTGACCCAACCCTAGTATTTAAACCTTATGGGTGATTAAGTTAGTGCTTATTTATGGTTGGGTGTTGATTATTTAGCTTAGTTCATGCTTCAGTTGTGGAATTAATGGTCGCAAATATTGATTCATGCCTATTTGACTTAGTCTCTATTTGAGAAAGAGGGACCTAATTTAGGATAACTTAGCTAACAAGGAATTGGGTCAATTGAGAGATTGATTAACCCAATTAAAGGGTTCAACCTAGAGATACTAATAACCCGACTTGAGCTCTTATCAACTGTATTGGTTGATACTCATTTGGCCTTGAGAAAGCCAAATTGGGCAAAATCACTCTCTGACCGAGAGGTATTGAGTAGGTACTGTAGAGTTGAGAGCTATAATACACCCCAATCAACAAAACAAGCATTAACGTCTTTATCCCATTAAAAAAATACCTAGGTAATGGTTACAACCCTAGGCCTTTAATTCAATTGGAAAAACCTCGAAAACATTTATCTCTAATCTATTTTCTTTAGGTTGATTTCACTAGAGTAACTGTAGAAGTAGAAAACAAAATTGTGTTGTGGAAGTGTAATCTAAATAACCCATTTGCTAAAGCAACAGGGTTTCATCACCGGTGCTCCAAGTCAAAATGCGTACAAACATTTGAAGGGGTTTGTGGACACTTGTTGGGGGAGCAAACAACAAATGTCTCCGAGGATGGATTGAGGCTAAGGCTTTTTCCATTCTCTCTACGGGGGAAAGCTTTAGATTGGTTAGAACGACTACCACTTGGGATGAGTTAGCGGAAACATTTATTGCTAAGTTCTTCTCTTCCGGGCATATGACTACACTTCGAGATGAGATTTTGGCATTCAAGCAAGAACCCAATGAACCACTACACGAGATATGGGAGCGGTATAGACAAGTGGTCAAGGAATGTGTTACATCCTGCATTTTCGTATGTTAAAGTTTCATCGTAAGTTAATCGACGTAAGCTCGGGAACGAGATTATTTTTTAATTTATAAGTATTTATGCTATTTAAAATAGTTGATAAGTAAGTGCCGCGAAGGTTAGAGGGTAAACTAATCAAAGAAAATAAGTTTCGTTGAAGTTTGACAATTTGGGATAAAATATGATCCAAACTATAATACCACGTATTTATGGACTAGTGACATACAAGGTACCACATGACCATAATAGTAAGGTTTATAAAGTATGTTAAAAGTGATTAGTATTTTAAGTAAATTAAAATATTACCTAATTATGTTGGTAACGGGTAAAATATTAATTTTAGTGGGAAATTAACAAACTAATTAGAAATTGGTGGATAAGTAATTAGTGAAAATATCATTCCCACGTGGCAGCAAGTGGGATATATTTTCTAAAACCTAATAGTGACTCTTTGGCATATGTAGCTAGGTGGCATATTTAGGGGACTCTTTGGCAAGTAATCCACATAAAGTGGGGCCCACAACCCACTATGTTAAAGAAACCTTCCTACATCATTAAAGGGAGATGTTTATATTTGCAAAGTAAAGGATGGATACGACCCACAAAAGTGCTATATGCAGCGTGACTTGAAATTCTAATGGAGCACGATATAACCTTTCTCAAGGAAATCATGTCGATTTTTCCCTGCTTCGATCCCGCAGTTACATGTTTTGTCGCGATTGGAATTTGTTATAGGGATCGTCAAGAGAATCGGCTCAAGTATGTTAAGGCTATCCCTTTCTTCCTTTTTTCATGATCCATATGGTGCAACAAAACGAGCAAACGCACAAATTTCACAAATGACTATATTCTTAGAAGTACTAGGGATGACCATATTCTTGATTCCCCATATGTCCTATTATTATGTCGTCTGTTCATGGATTTTAGAAAATATGTAAGTTGATAAAGTTATTTCGCGATATTACCCTAAGGCATATTGGTCGTATGAAATCCCGGGAGATCTTATTGACTTACTTCATTATGCATTGCATTAATTTATACATGTACATTGACCCATGACCAGATGGCGTTATATACGTGTATATAAATGTATATGGGGTATGGGAAAACGTTACAGCATTATATATGCACCACCACATGATCAGTTGGTATACGTTGATGATTTCGCCCTCTTAGGCCAAGATGATATGATGGGATGCCCTCAGAGGCTTGATGACGTTATATACGCACATACCTATGCATGATATGACATTTATACACACATGCATGACATTATAAATGTTTCAAGATTCACAGAGCTATTTAGACTTAGAGGTGGATTCCTTTACCCCATATTTCTTCTGTCTTTTATGTACTGATTTTCATGCCTTACATACTCAGTACATCATTCGTACTGATGCCCCTATTTGCTGGGGCCTGAGTTTCTTGCCTGCAGATGCAGGTAGACATGCTGATGGTCCCTCTTCTTAGAATCCTTGCTCAGCGAGAGTTGGTGTGCTCCATTTGATCCGGAGCTGCTTTTAGGTTTTGGTACGATATGTTTGTATACATATATGGGTATGACGGGGCCCAGTATCATTCTTTATATAGTTGTACACTCTATTAGAGGTATGAAGACAGTCATGTATAGTCGGATAATATGTGGCCTTGTCGGCTCGCCCTACCGTATTCTGTATATATATGTACATATGTGTTGTGGGCATGTTTTCTCCCGTATGTTATCACATGATTCAGTAGTTTATTTCCAGACGTTATACATGACCTACACTTATTTCATGTTTTATCTCAGAAGTATTCTTATGGGTGTTCGACAGGTAGGCTCGGGCACTCGTCATGGCCCATCGGTTTGGGTCGTGACAAAAGTGGTATTGGAGCAGTTCTGTCCTAGGGTTGTCTACAGACCGTGTCTAGTAGAGTCTTGTTTATGAGTGTGTTGTGCACCACATTTATTAATAGGAGGCTACAGGACATATATGATGTTATCCTCCTTTCTTATCTTAGATCGTGCGATATAAGGATTCATTTTTCTAATGATATGTTATGTTTTCAGCGATGCCTAAGAAGGATAAAACCGCCTAGAAGGGCAATGCGTGGCTGATGAGACTACTAGCCGAGCGCCACGAGTTACCAAGGCTCAAGGAGAGTCTCAAAGTGAGATTCCATCTCAGACTTCACATACCCCGCCCTCTCCAGAGGAGCTCCGAGGGGAACCAACTCCAGCACGCACCCCAGTACCCCTAGCCCCTCAGCCAGATGCACCGTGTCAGGAGATGAGATATGTTATTCTGCTATTGACTCGATTAGTGGTTGTACAGGCTCGACGTTAGGAGGTTGGTATTGGTCATGCAGATAGGTCCATTTGTGCGAGGGTTCGTGATTTCATTAATTTGGACCCTCTCGTATTCACTGGAGTAGATCCAAACGAGGACCCTCAGATATTTATCGACATGATGCATGACTTTGAGGGTAATGAAGGCCACTGTGACTGAGTCAGTTGAGCTAGCTTCCTATAGACTTCAAGATGTTGCAGTTAATTGGTACGAGCCTTGGGATTTGTTCAGAGGTGAGGATGCCCCTCCAGCGGTATGGCAGGAGTTTACAGAAGCTTTTTTTTGTCATTATCTGCCACCAGAGCTTAGACGGGCCAGAGTTGAAAGGTTCTTGATGGGGTTGGTGCTGCACCTGCTTAACGACCGCATGTCAGTCTCACTTCAGCCAGGCATGGATATTTCTCGTATTCAGGCATACGCTCAGGGCGTATAGGAGCGTAAGCAGAAGTAGAAGGCCGATCGTGAGCATGATATGGGCCAGAGTAAGAGAGCCAGATCTTCATGTCCTTCTGGTAAGGGGTGAGTCAAGTTTGATGAGACCGCCCTTGCCACGATGTGCTCAGAATGGTAAGAAGCATGTCGGGCAGTACCTTATGGGGTTGGGTGTTTGTTATACTTGTGGTTATCTAGTCCACGTTATGAGAGGTTGTCCGACGAGAGGTGGTGCAGGTATAGTTCAACATATGAGATCTGTAACTAGTTTGTCATCATCAGTACGCCCTCGGGCAAAGTTCACCAGCACTGATCGATCGTGGTAGAGGAAAAAATGGAGCATCTAGCTCGAGCGGTCCTCAGAACCGCATTTATGCATTAGCAGGTCAACAGGATCATGAGTCGTCACCTGGTGTTGTTACATGTATATTATCAGTCTGCTCATATGATGTATATGCATTGGTTGATCCAAGTTCCACCTTATCGTATGTCACTTTGTTGGTTGCTAGTAAGTTTGGGATAGAACCTGAGTTGGTTAAACCTTTTGAGGTGTCCACACCTGTTGGGGATCCAGTGATAGCTAGGCGGGTATATAGAGATTGTATAGTAGTAGTTCATAGTTGTTCTACATTAGCAAATCTAACTGAGTTAGATATGGCAGAATTTGATGTTATAATGCGTATGGATTGGTTGGCTTCTTGTTATGCTAACGTTGATTTTAGATCAAAGATGGTTCGAGTTCAATTCCCAGGGAGCCTATTTTGGAGTGGAAAGATAATACGGCATCGCCGAGAGGTAGGATTATTTCCTTTCTCAAGGCAAGGAAGATGATCAGAAAGCGATATATTTATCACTTAGTTCGGGTACAGGATGTGAAAGTAGAGTCACCAACCGTTTAGTCTATCCCTGTGGTTAATGAGTTTTCCGATGTTTTTCCCGATGAGCTTCCAGGTCATCCGCTAGAGCAAGAGATTGGGTTTGCTTTTGACATATTACCAGATACTCAGCCGATATCTATTCTTCCTTATAGAATGGCACTTACAGAGCTGAGAGAGTTGAAAGAAAAAAACTAAGAGATTTGCGTGAAAAAGGCTTTACCAGACCTAGTACATCACCGTGGGGAGCACCTGTGTTATTTGTGAGGAAGAAAGATGGTTCCTTGCGGATGTGTATTGATTATAGGCAGTTGAATAAGGTGACAATCAAGAATAAGTACCCGCTCCTGAGGATTGATGATTTATTTAATTAGTTGCAGGGTGCCAAGTGTTTCTCGAAGATAGACTTGAGGTCTGGGTACCATCAGGTAAGGGGTAAGGAGAAAGATATTCAGAAGACTGCATTCAGGACCAGATACGGGCACTTTGAGTTTCGTGTTATATCATTCAGTTTGACAAATTCCCCAGCAGTATTCATGGACTTAATGAACCGATGGTTATTCTATCTATTATGATGCTTCGGGCGTTGGATTGGGTTGTGTACTGATGCAGCAAGGTAAGGTTTTAGCTTATGCTTCTAGACAACTAAGAAAGCACGAGAAGAATTACCCGATCCACGATTTAGAGTTAGCCGCGGTGATTCATGCCCTAAAGATGTGGAGTCACTATTTGTATGGCATTCATGTTAATATCTATACGGATCATAAGATCCTTCAGTATATCTTCAAGAAAAAGGAATTGAATTTACGTCAAAGGAGATGGTGAGAGCTACTGAAAGACTATGACGTTGATATTTTATACCATCCAGGGAAAGAAAATATAGTAGCCGATGCCCTCAGCTGTATATTTATGGGTAGCCTGTCATATTTACAGCCAGAGAAGAGTGGGATAGTCCATGAGATTCATCAGCTAGCTAGTCTTGGAGTTCGATTACTAAACTCAGGTGATACCGGAGTTACTATTCAGGACACAACAACATCCTCTTTAGTAACTGAAGTGAAGGAACGCCAGTACGAGGATCCTGTGTTAGCTCATTATAGAGATACAACCCCTCGGAAGGAGAAGACACCATTTGAGATTATAGGAGATGTATTCCTCATAAATCGAGGACGATTATGTGTCCCCGATGTTGTAGGGTTGCGCCGACAGGTTATGGGAGAAACCATTATTCTCATTATTCTGTTTATCTAGCAGTGACGAAGATGTATCATGATATCAGGGAAATATACTGGTGGGATGAAATAAAGAAGGACATAGCAGAGTTTGGTGCTCAGTGCCCTAATTGTTAGTAGGTTAAGATTGAGCATCAGAAACCCGGTGGATTATTGCAGGCTATAGAGATTCCGACTTGGAAATAAGAATTAATTAATATGGATTTCGTCATAAGCTTACCTCGTACCGAGCGTAAGTTCGATTATATATGGGTGATTGTTGATAGACTTACAAAATCAGCCCATTTTCTGCCTGTCGGGACTACATATTCAGTAGAGGATTATGCCAGGCTTTACATTAAAGAGATAGTACGAGTTCATGGTGTCTCTATATCTATTATCTCAGATAAAGGTGTTCAGTTTATGGCTATATTTTTGGAGGTCCTTCCAGAGAGGAATGGGAACTTAGATAAGTCTTAGCACAACATTTCATCCCCAGGCAGATGGTCAAACTGAGCGTATTATTCAGACACTTGAGCATATGTTACGGGCCTGTGTGATAGACTTTAGGGGTAGCTAGGATAATCATCTGCCGCTTATAGAGTTTGCGTATAATAATAGCTATCATTCCAACATTCAGATGGCTCCATACGAAGCTCTTTATAGACGGAAGTGTAGGTCGCCTATCGGATGGTTCGATGTTGGGGAAACTAAGTTAGCAAGACCAGAGTTGGTACAATAGGCAATCGAGAGTATTAAGCTTATACAGGAAAGGCTATTAGCAGCTCAGAACCGTCAGAAGTCTTACGTAGATAATCGACGGCGAGACTTAGAGTTTCAGGTAGACGACTGGGTATTCCTAAAGTTATCACCAATGTAAGGAGTTATGAGATTTCGTAAGAAAGGCAAACTTAGCCCTTGGTACATTGGACCGTATAAGATTATACGTAGAGTAGTCCAGATGGCGTATGCGTTAGACTTTCCTTCTATCTTGGAGTCTCTACATCCTGTCTTTCATATGTCTATGCTCCGCAAGTGTATCGGGGATCCTTCTAGTGTCGTGCCAGTTGATGATGTTCAGGTCAACAGAGCAGTTATCATATGAGGAAACTCCCATTGCTATAGTAGATAGACAGGTTCGGAGATTGAGAACTAAGGACGTAGCTTCGGTTAAAGTACTTTGGAGAAACAATAATGCTGAAGAGATGACTTGGGAAGCTGAAGAAGACATGAAGTCTAGGTATCCTCACTTGTTTCCGCTTCTAGAGGAGGATCAGACTGAGATATCGCATCCTTTAGGTGCATGTATGGATTCTTGTGTTAGTTATTGTCATTGGTCGTGTGAGGGCATTGTCGTTATTGATAATAGTGGCCCTATGTGGCATTGTATTATTGGGTTTGCTACGTGAAAGGTTGGTAGTAGTACTATTGTAGAGGAGACTCTGCCAAAAGTTTTATAGACTAGGAGTTTAACATTTGAGGATCAAGGGAGGAGCGAGGAGTGACCTAGGATATTAAGAAGTTAGAACTATGATGGCTCTGATGCCCTAGGGAGGAAACCATGGTTAGTATGTGATATTTTGGGGAAGTTAGTATGGTGGAATAGAAAGCTAAGAATCCGGTTAATAAGTTTACAACCAGAAGGTGCCAGTTCCTAGAAGATTGATTAACAGACACTTAGGTGACGAATTGATTAGGAAGTAGATTTAAGAAGGGAGGGCGTCCTAACCCCATGAGAGCCTATAGTTGTTCCATTGGAGTATAGCCCGGGAAGGTATACTCATTTAGTAATACCTCATATTTATGGACTAGTGTCATAAAAGGTATCACATGACAATGATAGTAAGGTGTATAATGTATGTTAAAAGTGATTAGTATATTAAATAAATTAAGATTTTACCTAATTATGTTGGTAATGGGTTAATTATTGATTTTAGTGGGAACTTAACAAACTAATTAGAAATTGGTGGATAAGTAATTAGTGAAAACATCATCCCCACGTGGTAGCAAGTGGGCTATATTTGCTAAAACCTAATAGTGACTCTTTGGCATATGTAGCTAGGCGGCATATTTAGGGGACTCATTGGCAAGTAATCCACATAAAGTGGGGCCCACAACCCACTATGATAAAGAAACCTTCCTACATCATTGAAGTGAGATGTTTATATTTGCAAAGTAATGGATGGAAAGCCACAAAGAATTCATACGACCCACAAAAATGCTATAAGCAGCGTGACTCGAAATTCTAAGGGAGCACGGTATAACCTTTCCCAAGGAAATCATATAGATTTTCCCCTACTTTGATCCCTCCGTTACGTGTTTTATCGCAATTGACATGTGTTAGAGGGATTGCCAAGAGAATCGGCTAAGGTATGTTAAGGCTATCCCTTCCTTCCTTTTGGCACGATCCATATGATGCGACAAAACAAGCAAATGCACAATTACAAATGACTGTATTCTTAGAAGTACTAGGGATGCCCATATTCTTGATTCCCCATAGGTCCTATTATTATATCGTCTGTTCATGGGTTTTTGAAAATACGTAAGTTGATAAAGTTATTAAGCGATATTACTCAAAGGCATATTGATCGTATGACATCCCGAGAGATCTTATTGACTTACTTCATTATGCATTGCATTCATTTATACATTTACATTGACGCATGACCAGATGGCATTATATACGTGTATATATGTATATGGGGTATGGGGAAAGGTTACGGCAGTATATACGCACCACCACCTAATCACTTGGTATACGTTGATGATTTCGCCCACAGAGTCCAAGATGATATCACGGGATGCCCTCAGAGGTTTGATGGCGTTATATACGCACATACCTATGCATGATATGACATTTATATGCACATGCATGACATTATAAATATTTCAGGATTCACAGAGCTATTTAGACTTACAGGTGGATTCCTTTACTCCATGTTTCTTTTATGTCTTTTATGTACTGATTTTCATGCCTTACATACTTGGTACATTATTCGTACTGATGTCCCTATTTGCTGGGGCCTGCATTTCATGCCCGCAGGTGCAGGTAGACAGGCTGACGGTCCCCCTTCTTAGGATCCTTGCTCAGCGAGAGTTGGTGTGCTCCAATTGATCTGGAGCTGCTTTTGGGTTTTGGTACGATATGTTTGTATACATATATGGGTATGACGGGGCCCAGTCCCATCCTTTATACAGTTGTACATTCTATTAGAGGTCTGTAGAAAGTCATGTATAGTCGGATAGTATGTGGCCTTGTTGGCTCGCGCTACAGTATTCCGTATATATATATATATA
>NW_017670718.1:307074-348044 GCF_001879085.1 Nicotiana attenuata | reverse complement strand
ATATATATATATATATATATATATATATATATATATATATATATATATATATATATATATATATATATCTTTTGGGCATGTTTCTCGCGTATATTATTCAGATGATTTAGTAGTTTATTTCCAGACGTTATACACGACCGACACTTATTTCATGATTTACCTTAGACGTTTGCTTACGGGTGTTCGACAGGTTGGCTCGGGCACTCGTAATGGCCCATCAATTTGCGTCGTGTTAGAATGTCCCAACAACAATATGATGGAAAACATGATTCAACAAACCTTCTATCGTGGGATTAACACAACCAACCAATGTGTAGTGAATCAACTTGCCGATGAAAATTGTATGACTACGCCATATGCGGAAGCTTGTGAGATTTTAGATGAAATGGCAGAAATATCATCGGCATGACAATCCTGGGCTAATGCTCCACAAGGTGATCCGAACATGATATACCTTCATAAAGAGTTACATGACCATGGGCAAGCCATTACCGAATTGACAACTACAATGAATCAACTAGCAAAGGCTCAACTTCGTCAAGTGCAAAATCCTAAGCATGTCAATGTCATGGAAGGGGGTGAACATGATGGTAAAAAAAAGAAGGCCCAAGGGTCCACAAGTACAAAATCGAGTGGAGTGTTCAAGAAGAAAGTGGTTTTGAGCAATATGATTCTTATAATGAATAAGAAAAGGAGGTGCAATATGTGAACATCTTTCAAGGGCAAAGAAACAACTTCCAAGGCCCGACCCAACAACAATGGCAACCTCAAACCAATCAAGGTAATTGGAATTTTAACAATCAATAATATTGGAGTGGTGGAAATGGTGGAAACAACAAGGGAATTGGCATATCAACAACAATCAAGGAAATTGGGGATGGGGATAACAATCAAGGAGATGGAACAACAATCAAAGCAATCAAGGGTCGGGTTTTCAAAGGCTCCCAAAGTATAACAATCGAGCGACCCACCTCCTTATCCTTCCCATGGTCCAAGTTTTTCAAACAATGAGATGGGGCATATTGAAAACATGTTCACGCAAATGATGGAAAAGAATGCCGATTCGGATGCCCTACTTGCCTCACACAACACATCAATTAGCAACTTAGAAGTTCAAATGGGGAAAATCTCTCAAGCTCTAAATACTCGTCCTAAGGGGGCAGTACTAAGTGCACGGTAGTAAACCCAAAGGGTGGAAAAAACATTGGTCATGCCATGGCCGTCACTAAAAAAAGTGGAAGAGGTGGGAATGCACCCACCTCCAGTTAAAGGCAACTTGTGGATGATGAGAAAGTGGTGCAACAAGAGGAGATCCTGAACAATGTGGTGCAACCTAATGATGAGGTTCGAATTGATATTGATGACAGTATGGAAGAGACTCAAGAGGAGGTGAACCCGTCTAGGGATCACATTATTGACATACCGGAACCGGTAGTGCAAAGGGCTAAGGCACCATTGCCTAAGCCTCCACCTCCATACCCTCAAAGACTTGCCAATAAAAATGGTGAAAACTAATTCAAGAAGTTTATTTAAATGATGAAGAGTCTCTCAATCAATGTTCCATTTGTTGAAGCTTTTGAGCAAACGTCGGGTTATACAAAGCTTATGAAAGACCTTGTGACAAAGAAACGGTCAATGAATTTTGAAACTATCAAAGTCACTCATCAAGTGAGTGCAATTGTATATTCAATGGCTCCTAAGTTGAAGGATCCCAATGCTTTCATGATTCCTTGTAAAATTGAAAGTGCCGAGTGATCTTGGGGCATTTATCAATTTGATGCCCTATTCGGTTTTCAAGACATTGGGAATTGGGCAACCAAGGCCCACCTCTATGAGATTGCAAATGGTTGATCGTACTATGAAGAGACCATTGGGAGTGATTGAAGATGTCTTGGTTCATGTTGATAAAGTCATTCTTCCGGCAGATTTTGTAATTCTAGATTGTGAAGTTGATTATGAGGTGCTGATTATTCTTGGTAGACCTTTCTTTGCTACGGGGAAGGCTCTTTGTGATGTTTAAGCCGCAGAACTTACATTCCGGGCTGGTGATGAAAAAGTGGTTTTCCATGTGTGTAAGTGAATGAGACAACCTAATAGGAATGAGGTGTGCTCTTTTGTGGACTTAGTGACCAATGTTATTCTTGATGAAACAAGTGCTATGATCAATGTGGGTGATATGTTGGAGGCTCTCTTTCTCAACTTTGATGATGACGAGATAGATGGCTTCATGGAATGTGTGAACGCTTTGCAAGGAATGGGGTCGTACAACTATGCACCCCGAAAATTGTCCTTGGATCTTGAAAATAGGACAACTCCTACTAAAAAGACTTCTATTGAATAGCCTCATACCTCGGAGTTGAAGCCATTGCCTCCACATCTTTGGTATAAATTTCTTGGTCCTTGTTCTACTTTACCAATTATTCTTTCCTCTTGTTTGACTAACATGCAGGTAGATTCCACTTTGGCGGTGCTAAAAAAGAGGAAGAAGGCTATTGGGTGGACCTTGGCGGATATTCGGGGAATAAGCCCCGCATTTTGAATGCATAAGATAAACTTGGAGGATGGCGCCAAACCATCTATTGAACATCAAAGGAGACTCAATGAGGCTATGCAAGAAGTTGTCAAAAAGGAGATTATCAAGTTGTTGTATGTCGTGGTTGTATATCCCATCTTCGATAGTTCGTGGACCTCTCCGGTCCAATGTGTCCCAAAGAAGGGGGGCATGATGGTGGTCACCAATGACAAGAATGAGTTGATTCCTAGAAGAACGCAGACCGGTTGGAGAGTGTGTATGGACTATTGCAAGCTCAATAAAGTCACAAGGAATGATCACTTTCCACTTCCTTTCTTAGATAATATGCTCGATAGATTGGCCGACTGTGCTTTATATTTCTTTCTTGATGGGTATTCGGGCTACAACCAAATTCTTGTTGCTCCGGAAGATCAAGAGAAAACAATATTTACATGTCCCTATGGTACTTCTGCTTTCAAGCAGATGCCATTTGGTTTGTGCAATGCACCAAGGACTTTTCAAAGGTGTATGATAGCTATTTTCATGGACATGGTGGAGGACTACCTTGAAGTTTTCATGGATGACTTCTCGGTGGTTGTCGATTCTTTTGATGATTGTCTTGCAAATTTGAATAAAGTATTGGCAAGATGTGAATAAACAAATTTTGTGCTCAATTAGGAGAAATGTCATTTCATGGTCGAGGAAGGCATTGTCCTTGGCCACAAGATATCAAAGAAATTAATTGAAGTTGACAAGGCAAAGATTGAGGTGATTTCTAAACTTCCACCTCCAACTTCGGTGAAAAGTGTGCGGAGTTTCTTAGGCCATGCAGGGTTCTACCGGCGCTTCAGCAAAGATTTTTTCTATGGTGGTGAACCCGTTGTGCAAACTTCTCGATAAGGATGCTAAATTTAGCTTCAATGATGATTTCATGAGGGCTTTTGAATTGTTAAAGTTCAAGTTGACAACTACTCTCGTCATCACCGCTCCAAATTGGAGTGTTCCTTTTGAACTCATGTGCGTGCAAGTGATGTAGCGGTTGGGGCTGTTTTGGGGCAACGCATCAACAAGATTTTTTATCCGGTCTACTATGCTAGTAAGACCATGAATGGTGGCCAAGTCAACTATGCCGTTACAGAGAAAGAGCTCCTTGCCATTTTGTTTGTAATTGAGAAGTTTCGCCCGTACTTGATGGGTGCAAAAGTTATTGTCCACACGGATCATGCGGCGCTTAGTTATCTTACGAGCAAGAAAGATTCCAAAGCTCAGTTGATGAGATGATTGCTTTTGTTACAAGAGTTTGATATTGACATTCAAGATAGAAAAGGGAGTGCAAACCAAGTGGCGGACCACTTGTGTCATCTGGAGGAGGAGGGGAGGCCGCATGATGGCCTTGAAATCAATGACTCCTTTTCCGATGAGCAACTCTTGGCTATTTCAATGAAAGAGGTGTCATGGTTCGCAAATCTAGAAAATTTCCTTATGTGTGGAATCATCCCGGATGAGTTCTCTTCAAACCAAAGGAAGAAGCTCAAACGGGATTGTCAAGATTATTATCGGGATGAACCATACCTGTTCCAGATTTATACAAATGGGTGATTAGAAGATGTGTACCAGAAGAAGAACAAAGTTAAATTCTTAGGCTTGTCATTCTTCTCCATATGGTGGTCATCATGGTAGAGCGAGAACGACAACCAAAGTCCATAGTTGTAGTTTCTATTGGCCCACTTTTTACAAGGATGCAAGTGAGTTGGTGAAAAGATGTGATGAATGTCAAAGGGCCGGTGGAATCTCAAAAAAAAATTCCTCTCACCACAATTTTTGGTGTTTGATATTTTTTATGTGTGGGGTATTGACTTCATGAGTCCTTTTGTGAGTTCTTGTGGAAACACCTACATCTTGGTCGTGGTGGATTATGTGTCCAAATGGGTTGAGGCCATTGCTTTACCCAAAAATAAGGCGAGAAATGTGGTGGTATTCTTGAAGAAGAATATTTTCACAAGGTTTGGCACACCACGGGCTATTATAAGCGATGGGGGGTCACATTTTTGCAACAAGGCTTTCAGCGCTTTACTTAGCAAGTATGGAGTTAATCATAAAATCACGACTCCCTATCATCCACAAGCTAGCGGTCAGGTGGAAGTCTCCAACCGGGAGATAAAGAGTATTTTCTCCAAAACAATAAATGTTAATTGGACGGATTGGTCCAAAAAGCTTGATGATGCATTATGGGCTTATCGGAATGTCGGTATAACGGTTGGTGTTCGAAAAAGATTGTCATCTTCCGGTGAAACTTGAGCACAAAGCCATGTGGGCTCTAAAGAAATTGAATTTTGATTGGGATGTAGCCGCAAATTTGAGGGTTGCACATTTGAATGAATTGGATGAGTTTCCGTACCATGCTTATGCAAGTTCGTCCTTATGCAAAGAAAAGATGAATTACCTTCATGACAAATACATTTGGAACAAAGATTTCAAGGTGGGCGATCTTGTATTGTTATTTAACTCAAGGTTGAGGATGTTTCCCAGGAAGTTAAAGTCTAAATGGAGTGGTCCTTTTGAACTTGTGGTTGTGACATCTTTTGGTGCATTGGAATTGAAGAACAAAATAAATGAAGTATTCCGAGTCAACCGGGTGAAGCACTAATTGGGAAAGTTGGAGATAGCCACGTCGTCGCGGTCATTCATTCCAATTGATGGTATTCTGTGTCGTGCCGTGACGTTAAATCAGGCTCTTCTTGGGAGGAAAACTATGTTTCTTTTCCTTTTTCTTTTGTAGCTAGGTGTTATTTTTGTGCTACCTTGATTTGAAGTGTGCTACAGAGTAGTTGATTTGTGCGGACTGCACATTTATGGTTGCTGCAGCAAAAGTGCAATGCGGCTGCACAATTATCTTTCGGACCGCACAAATTAAAGGTGGAAATTGTCAACTCTCTGAAGTTAACTCTGTCAAAGAAAAGGTCGATGTGCGACCGTAAAAGGAAATCTGTAGCCATAACATGAAATATGCGGCCGCACACAAAATTGTGACACAAATGAGATGCCGAGTTAAGGTCACCAGGTAACAGAGTGAAGGCCGCACATGAAATTTTGCAGCCGCACTCGCCCCTCCTTCCCTTAGAAAACCAAGTAGTATTGTTTACCGTGAAAAGGGTAATAACAATTAAATTTGTTGATGGGACTCTAAAAATACGTGATCTATTTTTATGCTAGTTGTTAAGCAGTTGATGCTATGTGTATGAAGTTTAAGGACGAAATGCGAGCTAAAATAGAGTTATATCGAACCAATGAGTTAGCTATTCGGGGCCTCGAGCTTGTTAGTTTGGGGCCTCGAGGTCGATTCCCGGGCTCGGGCTCGAGCTATTAGGGGCAATCGGGGAAGGGCTAACAGTTGTGATATAATTAAAGGAGGCTCTTCATGGCCAATGATAAGCAATAAATGAAGAACAAGTATGGAGATAGTAAATAAGAGCAACAATATCGAGAGAGTACGTTAGAGAGAAAAGAGAGAGAGAGTTCTTATATATTTCGTGTAGAATAGTTGGAGCAACATCCATGGTTTACAAAATGGTAAGGATCCCCTTTATATAGAAGGGGAAACCTTGTATGGTACGACATACATCAATTGTAAAGATATGGACACGGGACAGCTAGATGTGACACCTTGATTCGGGTTATGATTAGGCCGGCTAGGCTTTATCAGACTTAGCCGCGTGTCTTGGGAACTCCCCATTTTTTACTCTATCCTCGGTCGATATTCCCTTCAGGCAGCATGTCGACGAGCTCCGAGGAAGGAGACTCGGGCGCATCTTTGCAGCCTCGAGGCTTCAAGGTGGCCCTCTGAAATGCCTTAATGACTGGAAATTGGACCCTCCGATTTTGCCGTATACAAATAGTCTCCGTGTTTCCTTGAACGAAGCGATAGCAAACGATTTTTGATGCCCAACTCTTCGGGTTCCCCATGATGACGTCATACCGGTGACACAACCTATGACGTGAGCTTTCACGATAACCGGGACATCCCATGGACTTGTCTTTTCGATGCCATTCAATGCACTGTCGATTCCCGTTCTTCAAAGTGATAGTACTGTCGTCGGTTCAGTTTTCAAGAACGCATTGATTGCGCCTGCCGATCCGTCCTTCAAAGGCATCGATGACCGTGTCACTATCCCCTATAAATGGGGGCGTTCCGATCCCTTCATTCAAGTGCCCTTCTCCATTCGTTCATCCATTTCTTCTCACCATCTTCCTTTATTGTTAACCACTATGTTTGGGGTTCACGGCCTTAAGGTTGTATGGCAGCATTCTCATCAACTGTGTGGTGGCCTCCTGCCTGAGCTTCCCTTTGTCGAGCGGGATAACACCATTTTGTTGTTGCTGTTATTGTTGTTACGACTGCTGCTACTGTCGTTATTGGCTCGGGGTGATGAGTCAGTGGTGGCCGGCATCTTCCGATCTAGAAAGGCGTTCGGACTCTACACCGCTGCTCGGGAGAGCGTTCGGACTATACACCGCTGCTCACTCTCCTAACCTGGCCTGGTGTGGAACTTCATTCCTTGGGTTTTTTCCTCAGGGATAAAATGGCACAACCGGCCATCGAGGCCGGGGCCTGCCGAATCTTCAACCTTTGCCTTCGGCGGGTTATATATCTTTTTTCTGCCTCTTCTGGGTCCTCCCCCTTTCCTCTTCTTCATCTTCTCCCTCGGAGATATCATTCCGAGGGATCGAGCTGGGAACCTAGAGGAGGTGGCGGTCGAAGGTATCACCTTTGAGGATGCAAGTTCGAGGAGGCGGCGCTCGGGGATGCTGCTACTGGAGATGGACCCTCGAGGGTAGACTAGGTTTTAGGCTTTTACTGCACGTATCCCCTTTTGACTCTTTGTTCCTGTGTAAGAACCCCTTGTGGGCTTTTGTAATCATCGTAAGGACCCCTCGCGGGCTGTTGTAACCAAACATTTATGAATATAAGAATTTTTCTCGACTTTCGTCTTCGATGTTTGTCATTTTCTTTAACACTTGTGGAGATTCTGGATGTATGCTTCTGCTGACTATTGTCAATATCTAACTCGGGTGCGAGTACTCTTTCTGGCCTTTGGTTGATAGAAACGGCACCTCCGTTGTTCCTCGGACCAGGCTTGAATTGGTCCGATAGACTCGGGCCGTCGGGACCTTCACTTTGGGTCACATGAAAATAATACCTCGAGCCTTGAAACCTTTGACAACGGTCTCTGAGTGAGGGTTAGCTTTGGGCACATGAAAACTTGTTTTGAGTTTGATGTATCTTATCTTCTAAGGCGTTGTAGATAGGTCCCAGATGAGGGGTTGCCCAGATTAGGCAATGTCCTGGGGTCGAGCCTTTATTGGTAGAGCTCGAAGTGCTTATTCCTCTTATTGAGGGGACCCTTCGAGATCGGATATCATCTTGAGACTGGAGATGGTGCCGCTGGCTTCTTAAAGCCTAACTTCTTTTGATGGAGGTCCTTGAGGTCAGGTACCACCTCGGGACTGCAGATGACGCCGTTGGCTTCTTAAAACCTAACTTCTTTTGATGGAGATTCTCGAGGTCGGGTACCACCTCGGGACTGGAGATGACGTCGTTGGCTTCTTAAAGCCTAACTTCTTTTGATGGAGATCCTCGAGGTCGGGTACCGCCTCGGGACTGGAGATGACGTCGTTGGCTTCTTAGAGCCTAACTTCTTTTGATGGAGATCCTCGAGGTCGGTTACCATCTCGGGACTTGCGTCGAAGTCATTGGCCTCCAGGGGCCTAACTTGGGTAGGCGGACTGTTGTTGTTTCCCCACATATATATAGGGTTGCTTCCGTTCTTTTAGGGGTCTCCTTACTTTGGATAGTTATCCCCCTGTTTCGGCGTTGAGCCCCTCATTACCTCTAGCGCCAAAGTACTTATGCAGATTCCTGCTTCAGTTCCTCTAGTTTTGCCATAGCCATGACCGTTACATCAGGGCCTATTCGGCAGGGAGGGGAGAGTCCCGCTCCCGATGCTCAGAACCAAAGAGAGTCTTCTTTGAAGATTATTTCTTCAATAGGAGAGGGGCACCTTGAGTTATTGAGGAGAGGCTGTGGATGGGGGGAGAGAGTGGTGTTACAGACTCTTTCCCCGGATGAGGGCATCTCGGATCATGTTGATGGATTCCTGAATGTGTATACGTATCCTTTCACACTAGACCTCTCTACGGGGTTGTGCGCGACTTCTGTTTGAAGTATCGGGTTACCTTGGTGCAAATACACCTGTCGGGTTACTCAGCCATCTCGTCAGGCTGTACCGGCCCTTTCATCACCGAGATCTGCTAACCTTGCGGTGCCATTCGTCCACGCCTTTCATTGTTGATGATGAGGAAGATGGAGATTGAAAATGGATTAGTCGGTTCGTCCGAGTCCGGACGGCTGACGTTATTCCCGTGGAACTTATGCCATTCCCCAAGGAATGGAACTATACACGTAAGTGGAGCATCTCGCGCCTTCTCAAATTTGCCTACGGCGAAAGCTAGTTTCATAACCATGTTTCCTCCTTTTCTGCAGCGATTTCATGGGCGCCGGGCGACGTTCCTGATCCACCTGGTTAGGTCCAGAAGTTGGCGATCCGCTCGACTTGTGACGAGCATAGGTGGTAAGCTGTGTTTCGGGGCAGATGGGAAGCAAAACACCATGGTGTGTGTTTGTGCTAGCTTTTCCTTTCCTTGTTCGTTTGGAGAGACATTTTTCTTTTTTATGTATTAATCTTGCTGCCGTAGGTGTCGGAGAGCCTTTAGAGGCGAGGCCGTGCTCCTCCGAAGAGGGGGAGGGGTTGCCAGTTCCTGGGATAAAGGATGATAACAATAAGCGAGACATGCCCTTGTAGGGCGATGGCGCTCAAAGCAACGCGAAACAGGGCCGCGTCTTCGAGATGGAAACATCGTCCGAGCCTGCCGCGCTCGAAGTTTCTCTTTCTGGAAAAATGGCCTCTTCGAGCGATCGTGCTGCGACCGGGGTCGATTCTTCCAGGGCCGAGGAGAATAGATCAACAGATGTGTGCTCAGCCTTCGAGGAAGTCCGCCGGCTGCACTTTGTGGTGAGTTTCGACATAGGCCTTCCGAATTTCGCGTCTTCCCTTCCTTATCGAGTTTTTCTTTTGCAGGCCTTTGACAGGCTTAGGTTTGAGCTGCTCTATCGCGGAGCCGGGCTCCAGAAATCTTTGGATGAGGATAGATCCCTTAGGCTCCTTTGTGAGAAAAAGGAAGTCGAGCTGGCACACTGGCGACATGAGGCGTACCGGAGCTCAAATTACGAGAGTTATTTGATGGAGCATGTAACTTTCCATCCCGGGTGAGTATGCGTTCTGCCTTTTGGCTTTTGAGGCTAACACTTGTTTATTCCAGTTGTAGAAACAGACGGAGGCCCTAGAACGTCTTTGGGACGAAGCTGACCGTGTCAAGAATGACTGTGGCGAACTAAGAGCTCGGGCGGAGGTTCAGGCTTCAGAGGAGAAGGATGCCTTGGCTAAAGTTCCTGCCCTCGAGGTTAAACTCCGCTTAGCTCGTGATAATGCTTTAGTTCAAGCAGATATGATCATGAAGCTCGAATCCGAGCTTTCGAAAGTCAGGGCTGAGATTGTTGATGCCTGGACCGGAGCAGTATTCAGCCGAACTAAGACTGATCAGGAGATGGCGATTTATTTGAAGGACGCTACCGATGCTCAAGCTGAGTTGAAAAGAGTCCTCAATCGTGAAGAGAGGATCAAAGAATATGCTCATTGCAGGTATCGAAGAAATATTCTCGAGGAGGTTGGTCCCTGGGGTTTTGTCCTCTCAGAAAAGTTGGCGCGACTAAGGGCGGACGAGCGTGATGCTCGCTTACTCCTATCCGACACCGAGGAGAGTGAAGATGAGGCAGGTAGGCCGTAGCTCTCAAGGGTGGGGCGTAGACCCTCCCATTCCGTATGTAATATCTTTAGAGTATGTTTGTACACGGAGAATGTATTTTTTCGCGTATGTGTGTAAAAGAAAACCCTTTGCGGCTTTAGTTCCTCGGTACCCCTTTTTGTCCCTCATTTGGCCAGGTGAACTGGTCCCAGAGTCGGTGAGAATCCTTAGATTCGTCATATGGCCCTGGGGCTCATTAGGCCGGCCCTGGGGCTCTTACGCACTCAGTCGATGCGACCTCTAGTTCAAGCTGGCGTTTGAGCACTTATGCTTTTGCTCAATTATTTTGGGTAAAGTCTCCGAGTCGGGTTTCGAGTCGAGCTTGTATGGCCCTCAAGCTTTTTATGTCTGCATGGGCTGGAGACAATGGCTCTTACGCCTTCGATCGAAGCGATCTTTTATGTGAATGGCCCTGAGGCTTATTAGGCTGGCGACAATGGCTCCTACGCTCTGCCCTGAGGCATATGTAGTTAACTATTTTTGGTCCTGTCTCCAAATCGAGTTACGACTCGAGCTCATTTGATGTAAGCTAGCGATAATGGATCTTACGCTTAGGGTCGAAGCGACCTTTTAATGTAGGCTTTATTTTCCTCTCGTTAAGGACTTTTGAAATGATTTTGCCTGACCCGTCGTCGGTTCGGGAAGAACCTCAATTTCAAGTCATTTGCGGCGATGTTCGAGCACCTCGGAAGGTTTGGCTCGTAGGTTGAGTAGCTCGAAGCCTTGTGATTTGGAGCAGACATGGTCGAAGCTCTTTTGCCTGTCGAGGGTAGCCTATTTAACTAGTTCTTTTCGAAGTAGATTTGAAGTAATGGCCTATGATTTTGTAGCGACGGTCGGGCGTTCCCGAGTCGCGTTAGTTTGGCGTGTACAGCCGTATGACCGTAGTCATTTGTATTTGGCCGGAGCCATTTTTGGTCCTGAGTGTAGTAGTTTAGGTGTCTATATCGAGGGTGTGCCTTTTTAGGAATCTTACAAATGCGATATATAGCCTAAACTTCGGGATCAAGTTTATGCCTGTAGTAAGGTCTTGCAAATTTTTCATGCCTTTGAGGTCTTACAGATTTATTGTTGCCTTATGTAGGTCGTACGAGACCGAGTCTGCCCGCTTGGCGTCTTACAGCCTCGGGTTTTTTTACTGAATGGCGATTGGCGACAGTCTCCGAGTCATCGAGTTCGTTTTGGCTCGAGAGTCGTTACTTGTAAGCTCGGAATTGTCTCATTGAAGGCTTACAATTTTGGAGATTTCGACCCTGAGGTCATGCGTTTTCTGAGCTTGTGATGCCAGTCTCCGAGTGTTCGGGACATTTTTCTTTTTTGGAGATGTTTCGTGATTTCCATGTTGCCTCGTTGAGGCTTACAAGTTTGGAGCTTCGACCCTGAGGTCATGCGGGTGCCAAATTATTGACGCCAGTCTCCGAGTATCCGGGACGCTTTCGATGAAGGAATCGTTTTGGAGAAAATGCTGGGTTTCCTTTGGAGCGTGTGATACGCTGGCAAAAGTATTCCTTGATGATTTGGCACTAGTACATGTGTCTCTGCCATTGGGGGCTCGGCTATGAGGACACGGTTCATTCGACCGTTTGGTCCGGTACATCATTTTCCCATTGGAACCGTATTTGGCATTTCTTGGCTCTTCCGAGCGGATGATCTTCTGAGAGGATGTCCTTCGGCGCTCGGGATTGATAGCAAAAGAAGCCTTGATGACTTGTTGGATTCCCCTTAGGAAGCATATAGGTGTTGCCTCGTTAAAAACCTTGCCGGTAAAACCCTCTTCGGGACAAAATCTCGGTCTAAGGAAAAGAGTGCAACGGATGCTTTTAAAACCTTAAGGTCTTCGGGCTGGGTTAGCGCCTTTGATTGCTTTTATCGGGTGCCTGCATAAGGGTTAGTATTAAGTATAAAATGAAAAAGGAGATGGTTATACCTTATCGTGGGATGCGCTGGCGATGTTCCGAGGTCTGGTATGTCCCTGTTGTTTGTAATGAGGGCACGGTACGGTCCTTCGCTATGTTTAGTCTGGCTTAGCCGAAGATGTAGTTCGGTTACCCTTTGGCTCTTTCGAGAGTGGAGATATTGGTGTCGGTGCCATGTAGTGCACCGCGAACATTTCCCTTGCCGCGTGTTGTTCCCCGCGGACGGTTTTAGTCCCGTCTTTTGTTGGGAATTTCATCATTCGGTGGAGGGTGGATGGTACTGCTCTCATGCAGTGTATCCAAGCCGTCCGAACAAGGCGTTGTACCTCATGTCTCCTTTGGTGACATGGAATTTGACATTTTGGGTCGTGCTGGCCACGCTGACCGGGAGAGTGATCTCTCCTTTTGTTGTTTCACTTGCCATGTTGAATCTGTTGAGGACTCGAGTGGCGGGCACGATTTGGTCTAGCAGTCCGAGCTGCTCTATTTCCTTCGACCTGATAATGTTGGCCGAGCTACCTGGATCCACGAGTACACGTTTTATTTAAAATGTATTTACGAGGAAAGAGATTACCAATGCATCGTTATGGGGTTGGGACAAGGTCTCAGAGTCCTCCTTGCTGAATGTGAGGGCATCTTCGGGTACGTATCCCCGAGTTCTCTTTTCTATGGTGATGGATATTTTTGTCCTTCTCGACGGCCCCTAATATCATGTGGATAACATGTCGCGGCTCTTTTGCTTCGTTCTTCTTGGCCGCCTCTCTTTCTCGGAACTGATTTTTGGCTCGATCGCTCAAGAATTCTCTGAGATGACCTTCTTTGAGTAGCTTGGATACTTCCTCTCAGAGCTGGTGACAATCTTCGGTTCTGTGTCCATGCGTGTTGTGAAATTCGCATACCAAGTTATGATTCCTTTGGGAAGGATCCGATTGTACAGGCCTGGGCCATCTGGTATCCTTGATTTTGTCGATGGCGAACACGATGACTGAACCATCAACGTTGAAGTTGTATTCTGATAGGCGTGGTGCCCCTGTTGGCCCCGTGTTTCCGTCGAATCCGGTTCTGTTAATGAGTCCCCGAGGATTCTGCCCTCGGTTGATCAATCGGTCATTGCAAGTCGCGTCTTGGGGCGTTTCTGCTGTCTTCGGTGTATGGCTGATACCTTTCTTTATTTGGCTTCAATTCCTTTACTAAGAGCCTGCTCGGGTATACTGAGCCCGAAGGGGCTCCTAATTGATCATCCTCGACCCTGATCTTTGACCGGTATCGGTTGTGGACGTCCGACCAGGTTACGGCAGGATACTCGATCAGATTCTCTTTCAGCTACCTTGAGGCCACTGAGCTCCGCTCGTTCAGGCCTTGGATAAAGGCCTGTACCGCCCAATCGTCGGAGACCGGGGGTAGTTCCGTTCGTTCCGTTTGGAAGCGAGATACGAACTCTCGCAGCATTTCATTCTCCCTCTGCCTGATCTTGAATACGTCAGACTTCCTCGTTGCTACTTTGGTGGCACCGACGTGTGCCTTTATGAAGGAGTCTGCTAGCATGGCAAATGAGTCTATGGAGTTGGGAGCTAAGTTGTGGTACCACATCATGGCCCCCTTCGAGAGCGTTTACCCGAACTTCTTCAGTAAGACGGACTCTCTCGTCGTCTTTTATGTTGTTGCCCTTTACTGTGCACGTGTAGGCGGTAATGTGCTTGTTGGGGTCTGAGGTCCCGTTGTATTTTCGGAGTTCCAACATTCTGAACTTCATTGGAAAGTGTTTCAGAGATAGATGTGACACCCTGATTCGGGTTCAGAGTAGGCCGGCTAGGCTTTATCAGACTTAGCCGCGTGTCTTGGGAACTCCCCATTTTTTACTCTATCCTCGGTTGATATTCCCTTTAGGCCGGGTGTCGACGAGCTCCAAGGAAGGAGACTCAAGCGCGTATTTGCAGCCTCGAGGCTTCGAGGTGACCTTCCGAAATGCCTTAATAACGGGAAATTGGACCCTCCGATTTTGCTGTATACAAGTATAAATAGAGTAATAGGGGCAATTGTTACATTTTTTCCCTCTCTGAGCACAAACACGGTAATCTCTTAAAATTTCTTGGTGAATCTATCTATCCACACACACAACATCTTTGATCAATCACTCATCACACTCATTCATCTGGTATGCTTTAATTTCTTGTTAATCTTTCTGATTTGTAGATTTTTAGTTATTTATAGGCCATTTGTCAATAGAATTCAATTGTGTATCCATATGGGGATAAATCTGTAGTGGGTCAGCTAATACATGCTCTATGGGGACTGGGTCAACATATTTTCATGCCTTTATGGTTTACCATGTCAAATTGTGCACAAAATTGCAAAACCTAGAATGACCTAACTGAATTGTTCGTAATTTTTTGATTCTGCGGCCACACCTCAAATTGTGCGGTCTACAGAAATTGATTCTAGGGCATCATTAGTGAATATGGGATCTCCGGCGGTAAGGTAAAATATGCGGACCGCAGAATTCCCATTGCGGTCATAGAATAACCTTTTTTTTTTATAAACTAACATTTTCATTTATCAAAATTGTTCTGTACATAGTAGGATCTGCTGACCAGCTCCTTTCCTGGACTATACTTAACTCCCACATCTCATAGATGTCTCACTGTATACTATATTAGTCAGCTATAAATGTTCATATCCTATACATTTGCTTCCTAATATAATATTCTAACATAAACTGAGATATACATGAATACAGGATTCTCTAGTAGCCTAACTACGGATATCTATTTAAAGCTTCCATATGTTCCTGCCAAGTTCTGTGTGTATGACTTTTGATGTGTACATATGAAGTGATCTCGCGGCATATCTGCTCTTCTGATGTGCTTCCACTTTGAAATCTGATTAGATTCCTGTCCCTCCATAAGCTGTGTAGTAGCATGCCAAACACTGCTGCAATAATGTTGCCAATTCCTTTCTTCTTCCTAGCATGGTAAGTCACCCAATGCAGTTCCTCCTCCCAAGCTTGGATCTGTCTTTCAATTCCCATCCATTTGAGCAATCTCTTCCAGATAGTACTTGTGTATGAGCACTCAAAGAATAGATGTTCAAATATCTCTTCATCCTGATCACAGAATACACACATTGAATTTACTTGAATGCCTATTTTCTGCAATCGATCCACTGTTGGTAATCTCCTTTGAATGGCCAACCACGTATTGAATTTGTGTCTAGGATGTATCTGAGGATGTAATATCAAACTTTTCCAGTATACCTTCTGGCCCTAAGGAGTTTGCAAATTATATAGCTTCTTTATACTGAATTTACCTCTTGTGTTATGTAGAGACTCCACTCTTTCTTGCACATTGCCTTGTAAAGTTGGTAGATTCAATATAAACTTCCTTTGCTCAATAATCTTCCTTACTACCCAAGCTGCACTCTTAGGTATATGCATGGTGTCAATGCTCCTGTTCTTTATGTAGTATGTATGGATCCATCGAATCTACAAGCAGTCTTTCTTCTTTGTGATTGCCCATAGATGCTTCACTATTGCAGCTTTGTTCCAGTTGCACAGGTTTATCACATTTAATCCTCCCATTGTTTGTGGTAAACAGACTCTGTCGCATGCTACCAAAGCTCTTCTGGATATATCAGCCTGCCCAGTCCATAAGAAAGTTCTGCATACTGCCTCTATCATTTTGCTTATCTTCTTTGGTAGTAAAAAGACCCGAGCCCAATAAGACTGTAGAATAACCCTTTTACTGTCATCAGAGAGTCTACACTTTGTGACTCAAATGTGTGGCCGCATGTCTAATTGTGTGGACCGTATAAATCATGCGGACCGCACTTCACTTTTGCAACCACAAAACAAAATTGTGCGATCTGCAAGGCCTCATTTCTGGCCGCAAGAAAATTGTTCGGACCGTAGATCTGCAAGCGTGCTTTAACTGTGAACCTCACTGTGTTTTCTGGTGTTTACTTGTATATCTCCTGTGTAATCTGAACATTGAATCGATCTAGAGGCAGAGGCGACACTTATAAAGGGAGGGGTGAACCTTCTCGGGGTCGAGGCAAGAGTACCTTACCCCTTGGCCTGCAAAGGACAATTATAAAGAAAGCTATAGCCAACAGAGGGAGAGGTGCAGATCTCTTCGAGACGAGCTCATATGTCCCATCTAGGGAAGCATCAGAGGGAAACTCAACCTCTGTATAGGAGCAGCCGGCCGTATAGTCAAGGCCGCAACGGAGATACCAATTCAGGGATGAGTCATCCTAATCTCATAGTACTTCTGAGGGACCGGAAAGTGCTAGTCAGGCTTCTAAGCCATCGACTACACCTGTCCCTGAGGCACATGATACACCAGTTCAGAATATACCCGATGATGGCATGGGGGAGATGCTACAGCTACCAGTCTTGAAAGATCGAAGAAGAACGAGTTTTGGGAGGACCGATTTGTTATCTTGGCTGCCTTTACCAGCTTTCGTACTTGGTGGCCAGTGAGGTCGCTAACTCTTGAGCGACAGTTTCAGTTGAAAGATTTGGAGAGGTACAACCCAACAATATTGAGACAATTTAGGGTGGCAATCATTTGTTTGCAGCAGACTGGACCCGAGTCAAAATGAGACTCACCTGCCGATTCCTCGGGCATTCTTGGTTGCTTCTATTATGGCCGGGTACCCTATCAATGTGGGTGTCGTGATGTCGGCTAACATCTCAGTGATCGCCCGGCAGGATGAGTCTTCCTACCCGTATCCCAACACCATTACATAGTATCTTACGGATGCAAGGGTAGAACCAAGGGATTTCGATACAAAGGTGAAGTCGAAGAAGCCTTTCTCTTGGTACTCACTTATGGATGCGAACAACATGAAAAGGAAAGTTCAACCTTCTACCACCACAGTCCAGTCTGATGAGCCAGCCGTGGTAGTTGTTGAGACACTTGATGTTCCATCCACATCATTCGAGCCTTCATCCAGTGTCGCAGCCATGCCTCCACCATCATCTACAGTCCCTAATACAGTCCTTGCCACAGCTCCCACTTTGGCTTTGAAGCCGGTGCCCATTCCTGCTGGCTCACTTTCTACTATGCGAGTCTCCCAGACATTAGCGAGCCTCAACAACTGGATGCAGACAGCCACTGCAAAGCTGTCTGACTTATCCAGTACTGTTGCAGCACAGTCTTCTATTCAGGCACCTCAGATTTCCCCGACCATTGAAGACACACCGAAGAAGCTCCTAGAAAACCAATACACTATAATGGCTACATTGGTACAGCACGGGTCTGTGATCAAAGATCTAGGAAAAGAAGTAAAGAAGATGAGGAAATCCCAGGCTAGCATGAAGTTAGTGGACAAGCTCCGAGGAGAAGTGAAAATAATTGCTACAGCCGGAGACCTGCCATTTGACATGTTACTTGACCCGCACCAGTCGGCACCTGATCCCACACCCCATCTACACCGATAGCACCAGCTGGCCCGTCTGACGAGCCAGACCTTGCTGCCGACACTGCTAAGGCAGTGCGTCAGATGTTTGCCAACCTAGCCACACCTAGAATTGAGGATGATGAGATCTAGTTGGCTGAGCTGGAGAGCGATGGTATTGCTGGGGACATAGTGATGTCCCAAGAGCTATAGGGAGTTTTCTTCACTCTTTCCCCTCTTTTACTCTTATTTTTTAAGCATTGGGAACAATGCTTATCTTTATTTGGGGGGTGTAGTTTATTTGTTATATTTGATACATTTGGAGACATTTGGCATGTAATAACTTGATTTTATTCTCTTTCGTTTCTTATTCATGTATATATACTCTCTCTCTCTCTTTTTCTCATTATGTGTATATCCTCTCTCTCTCACACACACACACATTATGTATATTCTTTACACTTTCAATAGTTTTTACTTTTTAGCTTCTTTATATTTTTTTAGTTCGTATTTAATTTAGTAGCTTCTATTTATGTTTTAGCAGATAATGAGCCTTTGGTTTTCTTAATGCCATGGTTCTTTCCAATAGGTAGTTGTTGTGTGAACCGGGTGACTCGTCCCAACGATGGATGGCATGACAACCTTGTTTAGGTAATAATAGTAGTAGTAATGAATAAAAAGACCTAATTAAGTGATGCTCGAAGAGTCAACCATGCTTCAGTTGGTACCAACACACTTAACTACGTGCTTATGGTTAAAGACAAGAATTTTGAAAGAAATAGCTCTAGTTAGTGACTTTGTGACTCTTGTGTTGACTTTGGCAATCATCGAGTGGTTTAATTGGACCATAGTGATCTTTAAACTTGAATGTGGTTGTTGTGGGCCCTCGACTCTGTCCTCTTTAACAATCCAGTTGCATGAGAGGTGAGATGGACTGTTGCTACTACAAGTATCCGTGCGAAAGGTCTAGAACTTGCCCCGAATGTGTTGCAAGGCAAAATACTAAGTTTTGCTTGGTTTGAGAAGTGATTGTAGGCTCTCCTTGGCCCATTTGAGTTTTCTATTGCCAACCAATGTCATTGTCCCTAGTCAACCCCTCTGAGCCTCTAGCCTTTCTCATTTGATAACCATAGTACAAGCCTTTACCCATTTTATCGTGACCTCTCTTGGCACCCGAGATTTCCTTAACACTATCGTGAAACAAATGGCTTAAAACGTAAATTTGGGGGAGAGACAAGGAAGTTGAAAAAGGTATCAAGGCACAAAAAGAGAAAAGAAATGATCTCTATGAGAAGAGAAGTGTAACGACCCGGCCGGTCGTTTTTGGAATTTACGCCCCGATCCCCCATTAACTGCTTCCCCTAAGTTCATTTCTGCTATTTTGGTTTGCCGGGACGTTCGGTGTTGGGATTCGGAGTGTTTTGGGACACTTAGTCCCTAAATGAGAGCTTAAGAATTGAAAAATGGTCCGTAATCAGAACAGTGTGAAGAAGACCTCGGAATGGAAATCCGATGGTTCCGTTACATCCGTTAGGTGATTTCGGGGTTTGGAGCGTGTTTGGAATGTATTTTGGAGGCTCGTAGCTCATTTAGGCTTGAAATGCCGAAGTTTGAATTTTTGAAGTTTCCGGTCCGATAGCGAGTTTTTAATCCGAGGGCCAGATTGGAATTCCGGAAGTTGCAGTAGCTCCTTCATGTCATTTGGGATGTGTGTGCAAAATTTCAGGTCATTCGGGCGAGGTTTGGTTTGGTTTTTGATCGAAAGTGTGTTTTGTTGGAATTTGAAGTTCTTAGGCTTGAATCTTTGATTTAATCGGACTTCCGGTGTTGTTTTAGGTGTTTTATGGATTGGTACAAGTTTGAATAAGGTATTAGGTGGTATTGGTGCTTTTGGTTGAGGTCCCGGGGGCCTCGGGATGATTTCGGGTGGTTAACGGGGAGATTTTTGAAGTGTTGCAGCAGCTGGTTCTTTTCATCTTCTGGTATTTTCGCTTCTGCGGCTTGGGAACCGCAGAAGCGGAGCCGCATAAGCGGCTGGATCATCACAGAAGCAGTTTGGGGCAGAGTTTCCAGGCGTCGCAGATGCGGAGGAAATTCTGCAGGAGCGGCCTCGCATCTGCGAGAAAATAGCCGCAGATGCGGCCGTTTGGCTTTTAGTTGGAACCGCAGAAGCGGTGGATAATCCGCATAAGCGGAACCGCATAAGCGGTTGACTGGACCGCAGAAGCGGATGTGGTCGCTTAGTGAGAGTCGCAGAAGCGGCTCACTTTCCGCATAAGCGGGACCGCAGAAGCGGTCCCTTGTCCGCAGAAGCGGCAATCCCTGGGCAGAAATAGAAATTTCGAGGGTTTGAGTTCATAAGTTACAAAAATCAATTGAGAGCTCGGTTTAAGGCGATTTCGAGTGATTTGAAGTGAAGATCACTGGGTAACGTTTCTTTGATCCCTTCTTGTTATATTTCATCATTATATAGTTAAATCCACCATTAGAATTCGAATTCAAGATCAAAAATTGGAAGAAACTTCATAGACCTAATTATTGAGTTTTGAGTGGGCAAATGACCTCTGATTTGGGAGATTTTTATATGGTTAGACTCGTGAGAGTATGAGGGTTCTGAAAATATGAAAATTATTCGATTCCGAGACGTTGGTCTGAGGGGCGTTTTGGTCATTTTACCTATTTTCGCGTCCTAGCTTTAAATTTAATAGTGGAATCAGTTGTTTGCAATATTACTTACGATATGTAATTGAATTGAATAGATTTGGGCCATTTGGAGTCGGATACTCGTGGCAAAAGTGTGATTTCGAGTTGATTTTGGTGCCGATTCGAGGTAAGTGGCTTGTCTAACCTTGTGTGGGGGACCTTTCCCCTTAGGATTTGTTACTTGTTGATTGAGTGCCTTGTACGCGAGGTGGCGGGCGTGTGCTTGAGCCAATTGTTGGAAAACCCGGTTTTTTCTTAAGATATTGAGATTGAGTTCCTTTCATATTTGTTTTATTCTACTTGTAGTTATAACTTGTGTTAGATTAGGAAAGCATGTTTAGTTGATTTAACTTGCCTAATTGCTTAAGTTGCCTTAACTGTACTACGTGAAGCATGCTAGGTTAGTACTATCTGTTGTTTGTCTTTTGTACTTCGTTTCTGTGTATTTTCTGGTTGTGGTTGCGCATTTTCATTGGGACTACGGATGTGGGATTCCGGTAGCTCCCCCCTTGTTTGTTTACTTTGGGACTACGGGTTCGATTCCCGGTAGATCCCCCTGCACTTTTACTTTGGGACTGCGGGTTAGATTCCCGATAGATCCCCCCTGCACATTGATAGTTGGACTACGGTTGGATTCCCGATAGATCCCCCTGCACATTGACAGTTGGACTACGGGACGGTATCCCGGGAGATCCACTGGACAGTTGAGAAAAGGACTACAGGACGGTATCCTGGGAGATCCTCATTGTTACCATTGGTGTTGAGCTGTACTTATTCTGTGGTTGTTCCGTTCTTGTGTATTTGCTATTGCCTTGCTTAATCTGTCTTATATCACTACTGTATTTATTATTTCTGTCAGATTACCATACTGTTAATTATTGTTATTACCATATTTTGTCTCAGTATGGCCCTGACCTTCCTCGTCACTACCCAACCGAGGTTAGGCTTGGCACTTACTGAGTACCGCTGTGGTGTACTCATGCCCTTCCTGCGCATGTTTTTCATGTGCAGATTATCCAGGTACCTCTACTCAGGCGCACTATCAGTGAGGCAGGAGGACTACGGAGACTTCGAGGTAGATCTGCTGCGTCCGCAGACCGACGAGTCTCCCTCTTATTCTATCTTTAGTACTTAGTTTTCCTTCTTTCGGTTGTTAGAAATTCTGGAGTTTGGAACCTTTACTATACACTTCTGTAGCCTGTGTTGCCCGTGAGTTTCCGGGTTTTGGGAATTGTTTTAGACTTGTGATATTGAGTTGTACTTGCCAAGCGGCATTCAGTACCTTTAGATATTTGAATTGATTTTCTCTATTTTTCCGCAATTATTATATTTTCCACAAATGTTAGGCTTACCTGGTCATGGGGACCAGGTGTCGTCATGACATGTTCACGGTTGGTGAACTAGGGTCGTAACAAGTTGGTATCAGAGCTCTAGGTTCATAGAAGTCACGGAACACAGGCCGGTTTATTAGAATCTCGCTGATCGGTACGGAGACGTCTTTACTTATCTACAAGGGGCTATGTAACCGTTTAGGAAAAATCTTCGTTTCATTTGAATTCCTTGTCGTGCGATATTTTGACATCAATTCTAAACTTCTGACTTCTATTCTCTCACAGATGGTGAGGACACGTGCCACTCGAGATGATCAGGCACCCGCGCCCCCTACTGCAGCCGTCAGAGGCCGGGGCCGGGGTAGAGGTCGAGGACGCGCACGTGGTGCAGCCAGAGCACCTGCGCGAGCTGCCGCCGAGGTACCACCAGCAGATCCAACCGAAGCCCAGGCACCTGGCACACCTACTACTGCCACTACTACTCCAGCCCTTCAGGAGACTTTGACTCAATTCCTGAGCATGTTTGGTACGTTGATTCAGGCCGTATTGATTCAGGTTGTACCGACTACTTCACAGATCGGGGGAGGGACCCAGACTTCCGCCGCCCCCACTCCAGAGCAGCGATTTCCCATTGGTCAGGTTCCAGGTGTCATGGCGACACAGCATGTGGTCCCCGTTCAGTAGGTAGTGAGGACCTCTCGCCAAGTAGGAGACAGGTGGGTCCAGGAGAGAGAGGACAGACGAGGTCAGGAGGGAGAGTATAGAGGGGTGAGTAGACCTCGTAGACCGGGGAGATATACTGGACCTTATTTTGGAAGCAGGGTGCGTCACGATAGAGGTTTTGTGGGTCAGCCAGCTCAGTTCGCATCTCAGATTCCACACAGGGTTTCAGGTGTTCAGGGATCTCGGAGTACCCGTACTGCACAGTTTCCACCCCCACGTCGCCCGCGAGGTTGCTTTGAGTGTGGTGACACACGCCACATGGTTAGGGACTGCCCCAGACTTGGTAGGGGTGCATCGTCACAGATTTCTCGGCCACAGCGTGCCCCGCAGAGTTCCCAGGCCATGGTTACAGCCCCAGTTGCTACCCCACCTACCCGTGTCGAGGCTGTTGCCTCCGATTCTGTCACCACAGGTATTGTCATGGTTTGTTGTAGAGGTGTATCGGTTCTATTCGATCTAGGCTCCACTTATTTTATGTGTCTTCTTATTTTGCTCCGTATTTGGGTGTACCCCAGAATTTCCTTGAGTTTCCCTGTTTATGTTTCTATTCCTGTGGGAGATTCTCTTATTGTGGACCGCTTTTATCGGTCATGTTTGGTTACTATGCGTGGTTTTGAGACCAGAGCAGACTTGTTATTACTTGGTATGGTAGATTTTGACATTATTCTGGGCATGGACTGGTTGTCGCCCCATTTTGCTATTCTTGATTGTCACGCCAAGACCGTGACGCTGGCTATGCCAGGTATTCCACGTGTTGAGTGGAGTGGTACCTTAGATCACACTCCCAGTAGAGTTATCTCTTTTCTTAAAGCTCAGCGCATGGTTGAGAAGGGGTGTGCCGCGTATTTGGCTTATGTGAGAGATGTTAGTGTTGATACCCCTTCTGTTGATTCTGTTCCAGTGGTACGGGATTATCCCGATGTATTTCCAGCTGATCTCCCGGGCATGCCTCCTGATAGAGATATTGATTTTGGCATTGATCTGTTGCCGGGCACCCAGCCCATTTCCATTCCTCCGTATCGTATGGCTCCTCCTGAGTTGAAGGAGTTGAAGGATCAGTTGCAGGAATTGCTTGGTAAGGGTTTTTTTCGACCCAGTGTTTCACCGTGGGGTGCTCCTGTTTTGTTTGTGACGAAAAAGGATGGTTCTATGCGCATGTGTATTGACTACCGCCAGCTGAACAAGGTTACAGTGAAGAACCGTTATCCTTTGCCTCGCATTGATGATCTGTTTGACCAGCTTCAGGGTGCACAGGTGTTTTCTAAGATTGACTTGCGCTCAGGGTACCATCAGTTGAAAATTCGGGAGCCAGATATCCCGAAGACTGCCTTCAGGACTCGATATGGCCATTACGAGTTCCTTGTCATGTCATTTGGGCTAACCAATGCCCCTGCAGCTTTCATGCATTTGATGCACAGTGTGTTCAGGCCATATCTTGACTCGTTCGTGATTGTTTTTATTGATGATATTCTGGTGTATTCCCGGAGCCGGGAAGATCATGAGCAGCACCTGAGGACCGTGCTTCAGACCTTGAGGGAGAAGAAATTATATGCAAAGTTCTCAAAATGTGAGTTTTGGCTGAGTTCTGTGGCATTCTTAGGCCATGTGATTTCTAGTGAGGGTATTCGGGTGGATCCGAGGAAGGTAGAGGCCGTGCAGAGTTGGCCCAGGCCGTCCTCAGCTACTGAGATTCGCAGTTTCCTTGGCTTGGCGGGTTACTACCGTCGTTTCGCGGAGGGATTTTCATCGATTGCTGCCCCTATGACTAGATTGACCCAGAAGGGTTCCCCATTTCAGTGGACAGAGGAGTGTGAGGCGAGCTTTCAAAAGCTCAAGACAGCTTTGACTACAGCCCCTATCTTGATGTTGCCTACCGGTTTGGGGTCTTATACTGTCTATTGTGATGCCTCGAGAGTTGGCCTTGGAGCAGTGTTGATGCAAGATGGTAGGGTGATTGCCTACGCGTCCAGACAGTTGAAGGTACATGAAAAGAATTACCCTGTCTACGACCTTGAGTTAGCTGCCATTGTTCATACTTTGAAGATCTGGCGTCATTACCTGTATGGTGTGCCTTGTGAGATCTATACTGATCATCGGAGTTTGCAGCACTTGCTCAAGCAAAAGGATCTCAATATGCGTCAGAGGAGGTGGTTAGAGCTGCTGAAGGATTATGACATCACTATCCTATATCACCCGGGCAAGGCCAATGTGGTGGCGGACACCTTGAGTCACCGGGCGGAGAGTTTGGGGAGTTTGGCATATTTACTAGCTTCAGAGAGGCCTATGGCGATGGATGTTCAGGCCTTAGCCAGCCAGTTCGTGAGATTGGATCTTTCGGAGCCCAGTCGGGTTCTAGCCTGTGTGGTTTCCCGGTCTTCCCTATTTGACTGTATCAGGGAGCGGCAGTATGATGACCCTCATTTGCTTGTCCTTCGGGACAAGGTTCAGCGTGGTGATGCCAGGGATGTGACCATTGGAGATGATGGAGTATTGAGGATGCAGGGCCGGATTTGTGTGCCCAATGTTGATGGCCTTCGAGAGATGATTCTAGCAGAGGCCCATAGTTCGCGGTATTCCATCCATCCGGGTGCCGCGAAGATGTATCAGGACCTGAGGCAGCACTACTGGTGGAGGCGGATGAAGAAGGATATAGTTGGTTATGTGTCTAGATGCCTCAACTGCCAGCAGGTGAAGTATGAGCACCAGCGCCCGGGTGGGTTGCTCCAGCAGATAGAGATTCCGGAGTGGAAATGGGAGCGCATCACCATGGATTTTGTATCTGGACTTCCACGGACCCTGAAGAAGTTTGATTCCATTTGGGTTATTGTGGACTGGCTGACCAAGTCCGCTCATTTCATTCCTGTGTGTACCACTTATTCATCGGAGCGGTTGGCGGAGATTTATATCAGGGAGATCGTCCGTTTGCATGGTATTCCAATTTCTATCATTTCAGACAGAGGTACTCAGTTTACATCGCGGTTTTGGAGAGCCGTGCAGCAGGAGTTAGGCACTCGNATTTCATCATTATATAGTTAAATCCACCATTAGAATTCGAATTCAAAGTCAAAATTTGGGAAAAATTGGAAGAAACTTCATAGACCTAATTATTGAGTTTTGAGTGGGCAATTGACCTCCGATTTGGGAGATTTTATATGGTTAGACTCGTGAGAGTATGAGGGTTCTGAAAATGTGAAAATTATTCGATTCCGAGACGTTGGTCTGAGGGGCATTTTGGTCATTTTACCTATTTTCACGTCCTAGCTTTAAATTTAATAGTGGAATCAGTTGTTTGCAATATTGCTTACGATATGTAATTGAATTGAATAGATTTGGGCCATTTGGAGTCGGATACTCGTGGCAAAAGTGTGATTTCGAGTTGATTTCGGTGCCGATTCGAGGTAAGTGGTTTGTCTAACCTTGTGTGGGGGACCTTTCCCCTTAGGATTTGTTACTTGTTGATTTGAGTGCCTTGTACGCGAGGTGACGGGCGTGTACTTGAGCCAATTGTTGGGAATCCGATTTTTCTTAAGATATTGCGATTGAGTTCCTTTCATATTTGCTTTATTCTACTTGCAATTGTAACTCGTGCTAGATTAGGAAAGCATGTTTAGTTGATTTAACTTGCCTAATTGCTTAAGTTGCCTTAACTATACTACGTGAAGCATGCTAGGCCAGTACTACCTGTTTTTTGTCTTTTTGTACTTCGTTTCCATGTACCTTCTGATTGTGATTGCGCACTTACATTGGGACTACGGATGTGGGATTCTGGTAGCTCCCCTCCCCCCCCCCCCCTTGTTTGTTTACTTTGGGACTACGGGTTCGATTCCCGGTAGATCCCCCTGCACTTTTACCTTGGGACTGCGGGTTGGATTTCCGATAGATCCCCCTGCACATTGATAGTTGGACTACGGGACAGTATCCCGGGAGATCCACTGGACAGTTGAGAAAAGGACTACAGGACGGTATCCTGGGAGATCCTCATTGTTACCATTGGTGTTGAGCTGTACTTATTCTGTGGTTGTTCCGTTCTTGTGTATTTGCTATTTCCTTGCTTAATCTGTCTTATATCACTGCTGTATTTATTATTTCTGTCAGATTACCATACTGTTAATTATTGTTATTACCATATTTTGTCTCAGTATGGCCCTGACCTTCCTCGTCACTACCCAACCGAGGTTAGGCTTGGCACTTACTGAGTACCGCTGTGGTGTACTCATGCCCTTCCTGCGCATGTTTTTCATGTGCAGATTATCCAGGTACCTCTACTCAGGCGCACTATCAGTGAGGCAGGAGGACTACGGAGACTTCGAGGTAGATCTGCTGCGTCCGCAGACCGACGAGTCTCCCTCTTATTCTATCTTTAGTACTTAGTTTTCCTTCTTTCGGTTGTTAGAAATTCTGGAGTTTGGAACCTTTACTATACACTTCTGTAGCCTGTGTTGCCCGTGAGTTTTCGGGTTTTGGGAATTGTTTTAGACTTGTGATATTGAGTTGTACTTGCCAAGCGGCATTCAGTACAGTTTTCTTTAGATATTTGAATTGATTTTCTCTATTTTTCCGCAATTATTATATTTTCCACAAATGTTAGGCTTACCTGGTCATGGGGACCAGGTGCCGTCATGACATGTTCACGGTTGGTGAACTAGGGTCGTGACAAGAAGGCAAGAAAAGAAAAAGAACAAAAAGAATAATGCAAAAAGTGAATAAGTGGGAGGGGTGAAAGGATTCAAAAAAAGGTAATAATCCCAAACATGGAGAAATAAAATAAGGAGAAAATAATGAAATGATCAAGAAAGAGTGAAGCTAAGTCTCTCCTGTTCCCAATGAAAAGAAAGTGCCTCTAAGAATCGTCAAGGTGTGATCCGAGAAATGAAAGTTGGAGTTCTTAAGGAAAGATGTAACCACTTACCCATACTGTATCCTACCCTAACCCAAAAGCCTTCATTACATCCCTAAAGAAGTCCTACTTTATTTCAAACTGAGTGAGCTTACATTAGTGGCAACCTACATGAGGGGCAAGCCTATGGTTACTTGAAGTCGTATTTGTGACATTTTCTTGAGAGAGATGAGTGAACCTTTCATAGATCTTTGGATTGAGTGCTAAATTTCTTAAGTGAGCTTGGCAAATGGAAAGTAGGGGAGGAAGAGTTTGGAGTCCACCATGACCTACATGATAGAGCAAGAGTCCTTGATGAGTAAAGTCAATTCTTGAAGCTCAAATGTCACATTAGAACTATATGTGCATGAATATTTTACTTGTCGCCTTGTTGATAATACATGAGTAGTGTGGGTAATTGTTGGTCCCAAATGATGTGTGGAAGGCTCACCTTTGACTCGCTGAGATAACCCTTAACTTTTGGAGGTGGGAACTAATTTATTTGCTTGAGGACAAGCAAAGACTTAAGTTTGGGAGAGTTGATAAGTGGGGATTTTGACTTCTTATTAGCACCTTTTAGCTTTTGTTTTAGTACGAAAGTATCGGATTGTGTTCCCGAAACTAATGAAATTTTGCAAATTACAGGAATGCTGGAAGTTTGGTCTCCCAAGATGAAATCCGACTCAAAAAGGAGAGTTTCGATATAAAAGGCAATAAAGGGCACATAAGCACAAATGTGCGGTCCGCAGAAGAAATTACAGACTGCAGAATTCCATCTGCGGCCGCAAACAAAGTAGGAAAATCTAGCAGAACTTTCAGCAATTTGCGTACCACAAATGAATTGTACGGCCGTAGAACTGGGCTAAGAGTCAAAGATTCCAAGTCCAGGAGCCTTTGTAAATTGTAGACCACACAAGAATTGTGCGGCTGCAGAAGACTGCCTCGCGGCCGCTGTCCAGAAATGTGCGGTCGCAGAAAACTGCCTAGAGATCGCAGTTCAGAAATATGCGGCCGCAGAACTCCACTTCCTGCCAGCTGAAGAAATCTGCGGACTGCACATGGAATTGTGCGGCCGCAGAACTTCCCAAAGGGCATTTTTGTTCGAGATTTTCAGCCCTCCATAAATAGACGAGTTTTACAAAATTAGGTCAAGTTTGAATATCTGAAGTTGCTATAGCCATTTTTCTTTACTACTTTAGGAAGTTTTACCTTATTTTGGTGTTTTAACATAAGATTTCATTATTTTAATCTTTCATTATGAATTTAATTAGCTTTTCTTTTCTATTTTTATAATTTCTATTATGAATAGCTAGACTTTTACTAGGGTTGTGACCAACCCTAGTGTGTAAACCTTATGAGTGATTAATTTAGTGCTTGTTTATGATTGGGTGTTGATTATTTAGCTTAGTTCATGCTTCAATTGTAAAATTAATGGTTGCAAATATTGATTCATGCCTATTTGACTTAGTCTCTACTTGAGAAAGAAGGACCTAGTTTAGGATAGCTTAGCTAACAAAGAATTGGGTCAATTGAGAGATTGATTAACCCAATTAAAGGGCTCAACCTAGAGATAGTAATAACCCGATTTGAGCTCTTATCAACTGTTCTGGTTGATACTCATTTGGACTTGAAAAAGCCAAATTGGGAAAAATCACTCTCTGACCGAGAGGTATTGAGTGAGTACTGTAGAGTTGAGAGCTATAATATACCCCAATCAACAAAACAAGCATTAATGTCTTTATCCCATTAGGCAAATACCTAGGTAATGGTTACATCCCTAGGCCTTTAATCCAATAGGAAAAACCTCAAAAACATTTATCTCTAATCTATTTTCTTTAGCTTGCTTTCATTAGAGTAACTGTAGAAGTAGAAAACATAATTGTGTTATGGATGTGCAATCTCAATAACCCATTTGCTTGCTTCAAATATATACCCCTAACTCCCATCAATAACACCAGTGGATTCAACCCCGACTCTCAGTTGGGTATTTATTATTGCATACTGCCATTTTATATCTCTATTGAGGTGTACTGTGGATGTGATTAGTCACCTCACGTACACGGCCTTCACATGAAACAATTAGCACCAAAGACTCAAATCCTAAGGGGTAGTTTCCCCACACAAAGTTAGGCAAGATACTTACCTCAAAGAAGCTGGATTGGTACTTAAAATGACCTTCTCGAGTGAAACAACCTTTGGACGGCTTAAATCTAGCCAAAATAACTTCAAATCATAAATAATACTCATAGGAAACAATTTCGGATAAATAAGGTTCAATCTTTAACAAGAACTAAAAAGTCAACCCAAAACTCAACCCCTGGGCCCGCACCTCAGAACCCGATAAAATTCACAAAACCCGAACATTCATTTCGATATGAGTTCAACCATACCAATATTATCAATTTCCGATATCAATTTGTCCTTAAAATCAACATTTTATATTTTTGAAAGATCTTACAAAAATTCTCATTTCCTCCAATTCAAATTACTAATTAAATGTTAAGAACAAAGATAAAATCATGAAATACAATCAAATCTGGAGAATAAACACTTACCCTACACCAATACATGAAAATCCCCTCCAAAACTGCCCAAAACCGAGGTCTACAACTCAAATTATGAAGAAATGGGCACGAATATAAACCTTTCTGCCAGAGATTTCGCATTTGCGGACAAGGAAGCGCATCTACGCTCTCGCATTTGCGCGCAAAACTCCACATCTGCGGTTCACACTGGCCGGACTAAAACGTGCACCAGTGCAAAAGAGGGTCGCACCTGCGCCTTTGCAGAAGCGCCCAAACAAACGGAGAAGCGGTCTTCCTCGCACATGCGATCCATAACACGCAGATGCAATAATCACAACTGCGATCCCTCAACATAGAAGCGGAACTACTGCCTAGGATCCATTATCGCAGAAGCGACACATAGAACACAGAACCGACCCCGCACCTACGCTCCAAAATGCGCAGGTGCAACGCACCAGAAGCATACCTGATCAAAAGCATTAAAATCATCTGAAACTCGCCCGAAACACACCTAGGGCCCCCGAGACCCCGTCGAAACATACCAACAAGTTCCAAAACATAATACGGACCTGCTCAAGGCCTCAAATCATATCAAACAACATCAAAACTACAAATCGTACCTCAAATCGAACCAAGTGAACTTAGGAACTTTCAACTTCTACAACTCGCGCCAAATCATATCAAATCAACCCAGAATGACGCCAAATTTTGCATGCAAGTTCCAAATGACACAATAGAGCTATACCAACTCCCGGAATCAAAATTCAAACCCGAAATCAACCAAGTCAACTCCTGGTCAAACCATTCAACATCCAAAACTTCAACTTTTCAATTTTTGCCGAAATGCTTCAATTTACTCTACGGACCTTCAAATCAATATCCGGAGGCGCGCACGCCTAAGTCCAAAATCACCATACGAAGCTATTGGAATCATCAAAACACCATTCCAGAGTCGTCTACTCAAAAGTCAAAACTCCGGTTAACTCTTATCGCCTAAGCTTCTAAAACAGGATTCCTTCTTCCAAATTGACCCCGAATCATCCGAAAACTAAACTTGGCAACACACGCAAGTCATAACACATAATACGAAGATACTCGAGACCTTAAGTCGCCGAACAGGTTGCAAATTCTCAAAACGACCAGCCGAGTCGTTATATCCTCCCCCTCTTAAACAAACGTTCGCCCTCGAATGTGTCAAGAACCATTCTGAAAACATCAAATCATTGAGTGAACTACTATACGTACACCCACGGGTGATCCCACATCACCCCAATCCACATAGGCCTGACGATGTCATCCCAACTAAAAATTGTTCCTTCCACCAACACTAATAACCTTAGAACCAAATTTCTCACCATCCAAGCATTTCCAAAAAGACCCGATTCCCACATCGACACACGGTATCAGCCTCAATCAGCTGCAACAACTCATGCCTACACCCACAAGGTACAACCACACGATGTAACACATCATACATACGCACATAACAACATCACTCGTTACAATTGCTACCCATAATCAAATCCAGTACCGGCAATTAATCCCATATCTGCTAGAACCCTATTCAAAACCTCCAAAACACCGACTATGATGCAAGAAACATGAAGACCTCATAACTATTCACCCGAATCAACAAGTCACAAAGGAGAATCAAAGCATATGAACTAATCGCAAGGATCTCATCATGATATAACTCTATCGCAGCACGCGGCCCGGTTCAAACACATCAAATCACATGAAACCGTGAGGGTCTCACCCTCAACTCTGAATCACAAGTAGAATACACATCATACCTACCGAAACCTTCCACTAATTCAATTCAACCAATAAAATCACAACACATATTGTACTCCCACACCGGTAGAGCATCTAAATCATAAGTCATAATCTATCACCCAGAAATCACATCAAAACTACCAAAATGGGTAACAGAAAGTTACTTCTAGTCTCATAGTTCTCAATAATGAATAAAACAAAATGGTAGACATGGGCTACCACTGTAGAATCTCCCAACATGGATAAACACATAAGCAGAGTACAAAATCACGAAAATCACTATTGATATCCAAGTTTTGCCCTCCTATTATTCAAATAGTATATATACTTTCAAAATATCATCTTTCATCATTACTTAGTTTACAAGAGTTATAAAAGTAATTTTTACAATTTTTAGCTTTAAAATTAATTTTCTTGCATTTAAATTACTTGAATATTTATTAATTATTCCTTAAATTATTTTGTGATGACTTAATCATTCAAAGTTATTGTCTGCATCCAATATGTGTTTCAGAATATTTTACTTTATTTTATATAATTATATTTGTACTTTAAAGCTATTTTACACAATTTTGCAGTAATAACCTATATGTTGTGCATAATCACATTTATTACATTATTCATGCTAAAATAGCTTTTTTTTAATATTTTTATGATAACAAACTGTTTTTTTCAATCATTGTATTGTATAAGTAATAGGTTTATTATTTATTAATTATTTTTTATAAATTATTTTCATATATTTTTGAAAATAGCCCCAATTAGGGCTAATTTCATATCAGTTAAGGTCCAAACAAATGAGCCCTTTCCTGATCGACCCCCAGAAGTCCAACACCGAATGACCCAATAGGTCTACCCCAGTGCAAGACCCGTTACACCCGACCCAGCTCGTTTAAGATCTCAGTCGTTGATAAAAAAACGTTCAACGGCTCAAAATACTTCCCCTTTCTCCTTATATCTCCTCAACCTAAACCCTAGCCCATTCTCAACCCTGCAGCCACCCTCAAACACTCCTTCATGTCTCAAACATAAACCCTAGCGACCGGAATTGTCTCACCCCTTTCTCTGCATTTTTCCTTGGAACCAGAGATCTTCTTGCCTTTTCTGAACGCTTACCACTCTGATATGGTAATACTGAGTATTGTTCCATATATGGAAGGCGTATCTCATGTAAATCGGGTCCATATGGGCTCAATAATGAAGATATTGTGGGATTCCGGCTAGGTACATCAAAGGACACAGAGTATCTCTCCGATTTGGGTACATTTCCATCGAATCCGGCATAATTAGGGTTTGCCTTACTCGTTGCCCTAATTTCGATCTGAAATTTGTTTGCATGTGGTCTTTGCCTTATTCTGTATGATTGATTTTCTTTTCCTTATTCCATTTGACTGATTTTCTTTCCTTCTTCTGTGTGATTAGTCTTCTTTCCTTTTTGTTCTTTTGGTTTCTACTACTATATAAACCCCTCCCTAATTTCCCCTTGACAGACCTGAAGCACTATGCTCTTACTCTCACTCACTTGATACTATTCTGAATCTATTGCTCTTGGCCGGCTGAAAGCCAAGGCCATCGAAACCCTCTCTAATGACCTCCCTAGTGCGAGCACTGCTCGGGGCTCATTTGAGGCTCCTGTGAATTTTGACGCATTAGGATTTGGGTCTTCTGGTTGTTCTCTTTGCTGGTGATATTCGAGCTGTTTCTGACACTTAGCCTTCTCTTCTATCCTGTTTGTTGAATCTGCAAACTGGTGAGTGTCTTGACTTTTGCAATTCTATCCTATTTTGCTTGTTTCAGTTCTTCATATACCCAGATTATCTGAACCAATATGCCTCTAATATTGTGTTGTAATCATTGGCGATTTTACTTGCATTATAGTTGTTCTGCAATTCTGAATCTCCTAGTGTCACAACTTGCCTAATTCTTTAAACTCTTATATGTTCAGCTTGAATGACTTTTTACCTTTAAGTTTGCTTTGTTGTTTTGCTGTTTATTGTAAGTTTTCTCATGCCATGTTTCGGATTCTCGCATTGAAATTTCTGGGAAATCATCTCTTACCTAGAATTTGCCCTAATGAACTTCTACTGATAATTCCTTTATGTGAACTCTGTTTTTTACCTACTTACACGAACCATATTTGTTGTTGCAGTGTTTTAACCAAACTTGTTGCTTTGATTTGGTGCTTGGTCAATCCTGCATTCTTTGGTATTGTTTATGCTCCTAGTTGAATCCTAATACGTTCAGATTCCATGATTATGTATATCTGACAGGCTTAAGTTTTGAAATCTATCTGCTCTACTTGAACTTAAGTTGACATGTCTTCCTACCATGATATCTGTGAACTTGGGAACCTTTGTGTTATACTCAGCATGATTAGGATTCTTATTGGTTGTTATAAGTCTTGCCTATTTGTTTGTTTAGTAATTGCTATCCTGTGATTATAACTCTATAAGACCTCCATGACATAGAGTCTTAGTTTTTAGGCTAATTTGGTTTATGCTTTACTCTAAATTCATTCTGGAAAGCTTAGCGTATTCATCTTGTATGTGTCTCGTATGCTTACCCTATTACCCTAAGTGGCATGTCTCCTCAATTCTCTTTATGTTATGACTATTCTCCGCATGATATCACCTGTTGAATGATTGAACCTATGGTGTTAGTTTTGCCATGTCAAATTTACCATGTTGAAGTTAAGCCCTACTGATTCTCCTTTTCCCATGTTCTTTATTTAATCAATCATGTCAAATTTGTTTATTTGCCATTTATCTGCATCACATGCTGATTTGTTTGACTATTCACCTAGAAAGCATTACTTGTAACGTTAGATAGCCTGCCTATAGGATTTTAATACAAACAACTAAAAATGCATATTTGGGGTACTTCTTTGAAATGTGTAATTCACCTAGATATCATGACTGTAGGCTCTCAACTTGAGTAACCAAGCTGTTATTACTGCTATTCTCTCGCACTGCTGCTTCTAGATAGCATGCTTATAGGATACAATAACAAATGTTTTGCTAATGTCCACCTAGATACCATGTCTATAGGGTTTCAATTAATTAGTCAATCAATAGCTTCTATTACTCTTAGCACGTTGCTCCTTTACACATCATGACTATAGGATCTCAATTAACTAACCAATTACTTTGTCACTTCACCGCATTGCCACACTTAGACGGCATGCCTATAGGGATAAAGCATATAAAATCAATTTCAATTTTCAACTACTAGAAATCCTGCCTATAAGACATTGTCACCTGCCTAAGAAACTTGTCTATAAAATCAGCATTGGTAATTCAGAGTTCTAAGATCGTCTCACTGCCTCATTGCATAAACAATCTAGAGATCATTCCTATAGGTTTGTAATGCCTTTATTCTGCAAATCCGTTGCATGTACACTGCTAGAAATCATGAATCCCCTAGAAATTATGCTTATAGGACATAACGGTTATAATGCGCTTAAATCCTGAAAATTGTCTATTGCTGAATCTTCCCGCATGCATTTGTTGTTTATATGTGGAGGCTAACTTGAGCCTTTAATTGTCTTTATGTGAAAGTCCTCTTTTTTTTGAATGTCGCCTAATTTTTATCATTTTGAGCAACCTAAGCTGAGTCTAGAATTACCTAATAGAGGTCCTAAGTCTCCTGGACCATAGGCATGGGATGGGTAGTGCACGCATAGGGTATGACCTAGAATTGAATTAGAGCGCCTTTTAAGTAAACAACTTCAACATAGTAATTGGGTAGCAGGAGATGATAGTATGGGCCCGCTAAATAATATAAGAAACCCCTACCTTGAGGAGTTGCGAAGTATTATTTATGTTGCACGGGGTGATCCTTTAGGCTAATAAACTTTGGACCCCCCCCCCCCCCCGCCATTTCTTTATGTACTTGTTATTTACAATTAGTCATTTAACATAAATCGATGTTGTTGTATCCTTGTACTCATTAAGATTTGTACTGATTCTCATATGTTTTAATAAGACTCTGCAACTTTTGAATTTCCCTTCTATTTATTTGATCACCTAGCCTAATTACGTAATCTACATAGTCTAAAGTTCGGCCGGAACCCGCAATTTTAGACCTCGAAGAGTGCCTAACCCCTTCTCTTTGAGGTAATTTAAGCCCTTACCCGATCTTTGGTGATACGAACTAGTCAAATAGAGTTATTTGCAAATAGGTGTCCTGATGCACCTCAAAATCGTTAGGTGACGACTCTTCTCTTTTAATACCCTTCCTTTAAAAAGAGTTGTCACACATCAAAACCCGTTTTAGCAAGAAAACAGGGCGCGACACTCACCCATATGTGAAGCAAAATAGGAGGACTTACCCTGATAAGCAGAACCGAAACAAGATACGAATGATGCTTCTCTAGAACAAGTCGAAACCATACCTATAAGACATCATCTAGTATAGACTCAGCCCTACCGTAGAAAGCACATCAACGGGCCAGGTCGGGCCTCCCATTCTTGGGTGCCCTCTACTCGCCCGACCTGCACCCCAACTTGGCGGTGCAGGGATATCAGCAATTGGAGCAAAACCCATAGCCTGAATACCCCACTATGAAATATCTGTCCGGAGTTTGGGACAATCTCTCACCATGTGGCTGGTATCTCCACACTTAAATCAACCTCTCTGCAAACGTGGATATGGAAGTTGTCCGGTATAGTTACCTTGAGACCCATGGGTACCTAAAACACCGGTGCAAAGCCTGAAGTGCAAACTGAACTGGTTGACCCACAAAACCTCTACCATGCCGTACTCTACCTCCAAAATAGGGACCAGTAGATCTCTCCGATCTACAAGGCCTCTTAGACTCCCTGTCCTCTCTCTCCAGACCCCACATGACTTGTTCCTCCTGGTCCCGCATGCCCTCCAGTCGGCGAGCGATCTCTACTACCTGCTGAAACGGAACATCGGACTCCAACTCCCGAGCCATGTTGAACTGGACATCGTGACTGAGCCCCTCAATGAACCTGCGGACTCGCTCTCTAACTGTAGAAACCAAACTAGACACACGTCTAGACAAATCACTGATATAAGGGCATACTCTGTCATTGACATAGTGCCCTGGCGCAGCTGCTCAAACTCCACGCGCTATGCATCCCGAAGGGTTCGGGGAACAAACTCTCCTAAGAACATCCTTGAAAACTGAACCCATGAAAGTGAAGCTGCATTGGTCGGGCTACCCAACTTACACGCTCGCCACCACTGATATGCTGCTCCCTTAAGATGGAACATAGTACAACAAACCCCACTCGTCTCCACAATACCCATAGTGTGGAGAATACGGTAGTACTCCCCTAGGAACCCATGCGCATCCTCTGAAGCCAAACCACTGAAAGTAGGAGGGTAATACTTCTTGAACCTCGCAAGCCTAAGCTATTCTTCCTCAGATGCTGCTGCCCTAACCAAGGGCTGAACGGGGATAACAGGCTGTGTCGGCATGACACCTAGAATCTCACCAACGTGCGCTCGCTGTGCTGAAGTACGAGCGCAGGAGTCTGAGCTCCTCCCCCAATCTGTGAAGTAGCTGGTGCAACCGAATCAACACCACCTGAGCCAATGTACCAAACATTCTCAGGAATTGTGCTAAAGTCTCCTGAAGTCCTGGGGTCACATCAAGCGAGTCCGATGCCTGTCCCTCAAACAAGAGCCATTGGTGGCTCCATAACAGCTGCTCTGACAGGTGCTCTAGCTCTAGCACGTGCTCCTCCTCGGCCTCTTCCTCTGCCCCATCCCCTAGCAATACCGTCTCTAATGGCAGCGTCATCGGTAACTACAGCTCGTGTTCTCACCATCTGTGAGAGAGTAGAATAACAAATATTCAAACTCTGAGATCAATAAACTCACACGAAAGGAATGAAGGAAGTTAAAATGTCCTAATAGTTCTGTAGCCTCTCGAAGATAAGTACAGACGTCTCCATACCGATCCACAAGACTACTAAACTCGCTTATGACTTGTAGTACCTATGAATCTAGAGCTCTGATATCAACTTGTCACGACCCCAATTTCCCTCAGTAGGATGTCGTGACAGCACCTAGTATCTAAGACTAGGTAAGCTTAACACTTACTGAATTAATAGAACAATTCAACCATCAACTAATAATTATAAACTAGAAATCTTTATACACAACTTACAATCCCAAAACTGGTAGTACAAGTCATAAGCTCTACTAAGTTTGATAGAAACTCCCTAAATACAACTGTTTGGAATAGAATTAAACGTACAAGTACAATAACAAGAGGTGACTCCGAGGCCTGCAAACACGATAGCGGGTTTACCTTGAGTCTCCACAACAAAGCTCGATCAGCCAGCTAATAATCAACAATAATCGTAGCACCTAGATCTACACAAAAGTGTGCAGAAGCGTAGTATGAGTACACCACAACGATACCCAGTAAGTATTAAGACTAACCTTGGTGGAGTAGTGACGAGGGACAGTCAAGACACCTACTGGACTAAACATCCTGAACAAGTATGAAGGTGCACTAACAGAGAAACAATGCCAATATAAAGCTAAGCAGGATAAGGTGTAACGACCCGGTCGGTCATTTTGAGAATTTAAGCTCCATTCAGCGGCGTAAGGTATGGAACAACTTCACAATACGAGTATCGACTTTCGTGCACGGTTGAATTCAGTTAACGGATGATTCAGAGTTAAATTGGAAGAAGGAATCTAGTTTTGGGAGTTTAAGCAGTGAGAATTTGACCGAAATTAGACTTTTGAGTAGACGGCCCCGGAATGAATTTTTGATGATTCCAACAGCTTCGTATGGTGATTTTGGACTTAGGCGCGCGTTCGGATTCTGTTTTGGAGGTCTGTAGCTAATTTAGGCTTGAAATGCCAAAAGTTGAGTTTTTGAAGTTTCCGGTTCGATAGTGAGATTTTGATACGACGGTCGGAATGGAATTCCGGAAGTTGGAGTAGCTCCGTAGTGTTGAATGTGATGTGTGTGCAAAATTTCAGGCAATTCGGACGAAGTTTGATAGACTTTTTGATCGAAAGCGTAAATTGAGAGTTTTTGGAGTTCTTAGGCTTGAATACGATGTTAAAATGGTGTTTTGATGTTGTTTGAGCGTTTCGAAAGTTGGAACAAGTTTGAATGATGTTATGGGATATATTGGCAAGCTTGGTTGAGGTCCCGAGGGCCTCGGGTGTGTTCCGGGTGGGCTACAGACCATTTTCCCTTGTTTTTGAACTGTTGTTTCTGGTATCTGATATCCTCCTTCGCATTCGCGAAGCCCCTCCCGCGTTCGCGAAGTGTCTCTGTTGGTCGCCTCATTTTTCCTTCTTCGCATTCGCATAAAAAGCCTCGCGTTCGCGTATCTGTGTCTCTTCATCCATCGCGTTCGCATCAGTCCATCGCATTCGCGTAGTTATGCCACCCACCCCTCGCGTTCGAGTACTAGTTCACGCGTTCGCGAAGAGCAGTCTTTGGGCCATCAGAATTTCCTTCTTTGCGTTCACGGACGTATTGTCGCGTTCGCGTTGAGTAACCTGGGCAGCCTTCATTCTCTTCTTCGTGAACGCGATACTTCCTTCGCGTTCGCTATGAACAAATGCCTGGGCGGACAGAATATATTCCAAAATCGAGGGTTTCACCATTTTCACCAAAACTTGACCTGTGGAGCTCGGTTTTGAGCGATTCTTCGAGGGCTTTTCACACAAATTGATTGGGTAAGTGTTATTCACCTAGAATCAAACATATTTCATGAATTTTTCTTCATATTTATCATTTAATTTGTGATTTGGGTTGAGTAAAATGTTGGTTTTTGAAGAAAATTCCTAAAATGAAAATTCGTGATTTGAGGGGCCAAATGGTATCGGAATTTAATAAATTTTGTATGGTTGAACTCATATGGGAATGGGTATTCGGATTTTGTAAAATTTGTCGGGTTCCGAGGCGCGGACCGGGGGTCGACTTTTGGACCAATTTTTTGGATTTTGTTAAAGATTGAGACTTTATGATCCGGAATAGTTTCTTATGTGTTGTATTTGTGCTTTGAAGTTAATGTGGTTAGATTTGAGCCGTCTGGAGGTCCTTTCACCCGAGAAGTGCATTTTTGAGTATCGATTTGTCGTCTTTGAGGTAAGTATCTTGCCTAACCTTGTGTGGGGGACTTCCCCTTAGGACTTGAGTCTTCCATGCTAATTGTAGTCTGTGCACGCGAGGTGACAAGTGTGTGCTCGGGCTTATTTGTGGGAAAATTACCTTTAGGGTTCTTAGGTCCTTATGTTCATCCTATGGGAAGTATTCTGTTATGATTGAGTTATCAAATTGCATAATTTACCTCTATATGCTCTATGCGATGTTGTTAGTTTTCCTCTAACTCTTACCTGTTACTTGGCCTCATTTGCCTTAATTGAATTAGTTGTTCTTTTGTTGTTTTGTTAAGGTTATTGTGTTTTCTTAGTTTCTCAGTGATTCTCTTGTTGCTATGTAATCATGCTCTTGGTGGTGGAACTTCCTTGTGATTGGATTGTTGTTGATTCCCTTGCCGGGATGTTATTGTTCATATTATTGATTCCCTTGCCGGGATGTATTGTTTATATTTTTGATTCCCTTGCCGTGGTGTTATTTGTTCATATTGTTGATCCTTGCCGGGATGCTATTGTTCATTTTTGTTGGCTCGGGATACCAAGAGATCCCCAACACATATATTGAGGATACCAAGAGATCCTCGGGATACCAAAAGATCCCCAGCACATATATTGAGGATACCAAGAGATCATCGGGATACAAAGAGATCCCCAGCACTTATATTGAGGATACCAAGAGATCCTAGGGATACCAAGAGATCCCCAGCACTTATATTGAGGATACCAAAAGATCCTTGGGATACCAAGAGATCCCCAGCACTTATATTGAGGATATGAAGAGATCCTCGGGATACCAAGAGACCCCAGCACATATATTGAGGGTACCAAGAGATCCTCGAGATACCAAGAGATCCCCAGCATATATATCGAGGATACCAAGAGATCCTCGGGATACCAAGAGATCCCACCACATATATTGAGGATACCAAGAGATCCTCGGGATACCAAGAGATCCCCCAAGTACTTACGTTTGGGACTACGGGACTGGATCGTGGGAGATCCCCTGTTGATATTCTGTGAGTATAAAAGCACGAAGGGTGATGCCGTGCACTTTCTGTTGTTGTGTTTATTTGTTGTTATCCATTCAAGTGTTTTAACGGGTTAGATTTCCCTTACTGCTGTGATTCTTTGTGTTGGAACCCATAGTGTCGTCAACACCTCGCCGTATATATATATATATAT
>NW_017670718.1:263805-307066 GCF_001879085.1 Nicotiana attenuata | reverse complement strand
ATATATATATATATATATATATATATATATATATATATATATATATATATATATATATATATATATATATATCAATACTCCAAACTTCAAATTTCTACATTTTTGACTCAATTAGTTTCTCAACTAAATTTTCCTTAACTCGTCAGAGGTTGTATTCTACTTAAAAGGAATTTCTACTAAGTTGTAAATTATTAAATCCCATGGTAAAGGTAATAATTCATTCGATGTTGTACTCTGATTGAAAATGGTACTTTCTTTATTCAAATGATTTCTAGAAATAACTTCATCTTTTCTCGCTAGTTTTTCCTAATTAGTTTAGAATTTGTAATCTACTTATATTAGGTAAATGAGACTTCTTGGACATCTTGAGTGCATTGGTACGGACATTATGTATTGTATAGCATGTGGATTTCTTTTGTGAAGAGTGAGATGGAAAATATGGGAGCACAAGGTGCATGTGTGTGAAGGTTCGGAAGTTGAGATTATGATGTGAGAACTCGAGGATTGAGATGGTCGGGATTGTGTATTAGACATGATGTGAGTGATTGAGTTGGCATTGTTTTCTTTATTTGGATACATTCTTACTTGTCTCTGTTCCTGTTATGCCCGTGTTAATTTACTTGGTTATCTGATGTACTCGGTTACTTGATTTACTTGATTATCTGATTTACTTGGTATCGTTTGTTACTACCCGTATTCTCCCTTTACTGTTCCTACTGTTTGTATTTTGATTTCTCTCCGCTGTTGATAATACCTCGTTATCTTTATCTCGATATTTTATTATCATATCCTGTTCATTTCATTGACCAGTAGGTGTCTCGATTGTTCCTAGTCACTACTCCACCAAGGTTAGTCTTGATTCTTACTGGGCACCGCTGTGGTGTGCTCATACTACACTTCTGCACATTTTTTTTGTGCAGATCCAGTTATTGTTCGCTAGTAGCTGTGCGGATTCTTGCCGAGGAGAGTCAAGGTAGACCTGCTGCTGCGTTCGCAGGCTTCGGAGTCACCTTCCTATTTTATATTCTCAGTGCTCTACTTATTTCCATACGGTTGTGATTAGAAATGGTAGCTAAACTTTGTAGAGCTTATGACTTGTATTACCGGGTTTTGGGAAGATTGTCATTGTATAAGGGATTTATTTAAGAAGAATTTTAGCTGTTATTAGTTGTTGTTGTTATTCCGCATTTTAGTAGGCTTACCTAGTCCTTAAGACTAGGTGCCATCACGAAAGCCAACAGAGAGAAAATTGGGTCGTGACAAAAGGAATACAAAATAATACTTGCGCTGATACACTGGTAACAACAATTTTTTACAGGAAGCATTTAGGTAATAATGCTGTAGAGTAAGTTGAACACAGTCTAAGTCCAGTGAAACCAAATAAAAGAAAACCTGCAACAACTTAATAAGAACAACCACTTTCACACTAGATTTGTTCAAGCACATCCACGAGGTACCAAACCTCATAATCACAGCTCGCGGGTCCCAATTCATGAACCCTAATAACTTGGCATCTTGTGCCCATATTACAATTCATAGTCGCACAGACGACTCACGTGCCAAGAGAGTGACATTACCTAATATCCGCACGGACCACGCACGTGCCAACAGAACAATTCTCACATAGAAGGCAAGTAGACAAGAGTACAAGTAATGGTCAATAACGTCATGGTTCATCTTCTTAAACCGATATGGGTGATTCATTTACGTGTATGCTTGTGAAAGTGTTCTACCACAATTCAGGTCAACATGTAAGAGTAGAGACCATGAATGGCACATAAGAAACGATCACCACAAAATGTACCGTGTAATAAAGACAGCAATGAAATTGAAGCAACGACTAATACACAAGATTAGCTACATAGAACTAAGCAAATAGTGCAACGCGAAGGAAGACAATTAATAGTATGCTAAGGAAACAACAATCAAAGACAAGTACAAAAGAATGGGGAAATGTCAACAAGAGCCCTACCGAGGTACCACCTCGTAGTCTCAAATCATAAAATGAATCACAAGCTTTCCTTATATCACCGCGGGAGAATTTACATTTAGTTTTGAAAAATTATTTATCCCGAAATAGCATCCCGTATTTTAGCCCACCTTATCACACTGCATGGCTTCTAGTAGTTCCCCTACTAGCCACACGTTTCAAGCCCACCTTATCTCACCGCATGCGTTTCAATAGTAACAACATCACGGCAGAAACATCGTGTAAACAACATAACAACAGCACGGCAGAAACCTCGTGCAAATAACACAACAACAACACGGCGGAAACCTCGTGCAAACAACATAACAATTCTCTCAACGGTAACACGTGTGCAAAAACATAATAACTCAATACAAATGACTTTCATAGAATGTGCCCATATGCCACAAAATTTCCTCAAAACAGTTTCAATATCACAACCACGCATAGCCCTCGGCTAAACAACACTGGATACAACAGCAATAACAACAATAACACGAGAATATGACAAGTAAATCAACTCAGGAACTTCAAAACACAAAGAAACGGAAGAACGATCTCACAAAGAAGGACACAACAGGGAATACTAGTCTTAACAAGAATAGCTCAACAAGGAAGAGATAATGTGTGGCAATGATTCCGCAAAAGTACAACTCGACGATAAGAGAGATAACATGAATCAATGCTTCCAAATAAGGATAAGTCAACAATGATAAGGGGTAACAAAAATTTTATTTAGGGTTGAGCAATTACGGAAGAGGTACAACAAATTCAACTAAGGATAAGAAATTACTGAAAAAATAGCATGGCAATAAAAAAGGCAACAACTTCAGTTAAGGCACATAAGAGTTTAATCGATAATAACGGTAGAACATGAAGAAACTAATTCCAAATAAGACACGAAAAGGTGAATTTAGTAAATGGTGAATTTAATATGACAAAAGTACTTCATATCTAATGAACATGAGAACCTATGAGCCATAAATGGTCAAGTTTTCACAAATAAGTCCGAGCACGTACTCGTCACCTCGTGTACACGGCCTTCACATGACACAATTAGAACCAAATCAAATCCTAATGGGTAGTTCCCCCACACAAAGTTAGGCAAGATACTTACCTCAAAGAAGCTAGATCGATACTCTAAAATGACCTTCTCGAGTGAAACAACCTACGGACGGCTCAAAACTAGCCAAAATAACTTCAAATCATAAAGAAAACTCATCGGAAACAATTCCGGATAAATAAGCTTCAATCTTTAACAAGAACTAAACATTCAACCCAAACGTCAATCCCCGGGCTCGCACCTCGGAACCAGATAAAATTTACAAAACCCGAACACCCATTCCGATACGAGTTCAACCATACCAAAATTATCAATTTTCGATATCAATTCGTCCTTCAAATCATCATTTTACATTTTTGAAAGACTTTACAAAAATTCTCACTTCCTCCAATTCAAATTACTAATTTAATGTGAAAAACAAAGATAAAATGATGAAATATAATCAAATTTGGAGAAGGAAAACTTACCCTATACCAATACGTGATCCCCTCCAAAATCGCCCAAAATCGAGGTCTACAACTCAAATTATGAAGAAAATGGGTAAACCCTTAAATATAAACCTTTCTACTAGAGAGTTCGCATTTGCGGACAAGGAAGCGCATCTGCGTTCTCGCATTTGCAAGCAAACTCTGCATCTGCGGTTTACACTAGATGGATTAAAACGTGCACTTGTGCAAAAGAGGGTCACACCTGCGCCTTCACAGAAGCGCCCAAACAACCACAGAAGAGGCCTTCCTCGCACCTGCGATCCATAACACGCAGATGCAACGATCGCTCATGCGATCCCTCAAGGTAAAAGTGGAACTCCCGCCCAGGCTCCATTATCGTAGAAGCGACACACAGAACGCAATAGCAACCCTGCACCTGCGCTCCAAAATGCGCAGGTATGACTCACCAGAAGCAGACCTGATCAAAAGCATGAAAATCATCCGAAACTCGTCCGAAACACACCCGGGACCCCGTCGAAACATACCTTCAAGTTCCAAAACATAAGGCGCACGTGTTTGAGGCCTCTAATCACATCAAACAACGTCAAAAATACGAATTACACCTCAAATCGAACCAAGTAAACTTAGGAACTTTCAACTTCTACAACCCACGTCGAATCATATCAAATCAACCCGGAATGACGTCAAATTTTGAGTGCAAGTTCCAAATGTCAGAACGGAGCTATACCAACTCCCGGAATCGAAATCTGAACCTGATATCAACCAAGTCAACTCTCGATCAAACCTTTCAACATCCAAAATTTCAACTTTCCAATTTTCGCCGATCAATTTACTCTACGGACCTCCAAATCTGAATCCGGACGCACACATGCCTAAGTCCAAAATCACCATACTAAGCTATTGGAATCATCAAAACACCATTCCGGAGTCGTCAACATAAAAGTCAAAACTCCGGTCAACTCTTACCGCTTAAGCTTCTAAAGCAGGAATCATTTTTCCAAATTGACCCTGAATTATCCGAAAACGGAACTCGGCCACACGCACAAGTCATAACACATAATACAAAGCTGCTCGAGACCTTAAGCTGCCGAACAGGACGCAAATTTCCAAAACGACCGGCCAGGTCGTTACAAAGTTCTTCTCTTATTTTCTTCGGCTCTTTCTTTGTTTTTATAGATGTTTTGCTTCTATTAAAGGTGCTCATGTAACTATCTTCACTGTGAATTTCTTGTATATCTTTGTAAGAAAATTAATTTTCTTTAATATGTCTTTAATATCAACAAAAACAAAATTGGCTATAGTTAGGGGTGTTCATGAAAACCCGAAAAGTCGAACCAAACCGAAAACTGAATCAAACCGACCAAAAAACTGATACTTTTTAGGTTTGGTTTAGTTTTGGTTTTTAATTTTAAAAACCGATCAAATTTGATTTGGTTTTGGTTTTAATCAAAAAATAACCAAAAAAAATCAAACCAAATATATATATATATATTTATATATATATATAAAGTTTCTAAAACTTTATGGTACATATTAGTCGTTTGTATTTTTAGTCTAGTTCTTTGCTATTATAATAATCTATTTGTTTGCCTTACATTCTAGTTTGATTGATAGTTTTCTTTTGCTAAGTACATAAATATATTTTATATTAAAAATAATCGATTTTTAATTGTGTACTTAAATTATTCATCACTATTTGATTCAATTATCATCAATATATCTTGGTAATTGATAGATTTCTCAAAGAGAAATTGGTTTGATAGTTTTACGTTGAAAATGTAGTTGCCGGAATATGTGTTTGGTAGTGTATATCTCATATTTAAGAAAAAATCCGATAAATAACTAAAAAAATTGAAAAACCGAAAAAAACCAAATCGATAAAAGAACCGACTTAATTGGTTTGGTTTGGTTTGGTTCCAATATTTGAAGAACCGAATTATTTGGTTTGGTTTCTTTTTAGGGAAAACCCGATCCAAACCGAACCATGAACATCCGTAGCTATATTTTGATAAAAAAAAAATTAGGTTTAATATGTTTATTCAGTCTCTAATCGCTCCTCTTGCTCTTAACATTGGGCCTCTGTTCTTCAAGTGTTTATCTCTCTAAACTTCTTTTCCTCAACTATACAAATTTCAATTTGCTACCTTTGTGAATATTGTATCACTTTTGTATTAATATCTTAAGTTTATCGGTTATTGATGTTGTATCAACTTTTTTTTTACAAGAATATCTTACATTTTGGTTTTTAATTTAAGAGGAGCGGAATTATTGGTTGACAAAAATGGAGTTGGTGGGGATATCTAAGGCTTTGAATGGTTCGACAACATCGTCAATTGGATGGTAAAGTGAGTTACCCCTGAACTTCAAGAAGATTAAGAGAAATAAATGTCACGACCGAAAATCCAACTTGTCGTGATGACACCTAACCCAACCGCTAAGTAATCCAATTAGCAGCAATTCATTATCACTGAGATTCATTAAGAGAAGTAATGATAATACAACTAAACTTTTATACAAAGAATTCCCAATTCCCAAGGACTGGTAATACAAATCATGAGCTTTTAAAATTTAGAGTTTACAAAGCTGATATGAAATAAATATATCATATGTTTGAAATATACATGAATAGATTAATAATTCTAAAGATACCAACAACAAGAGGCAGTTATGATCAGAACGCAGGTACGTCTTCAGGGCCAGCTCCCGCCATACACAGCAACATCAGCATCCCAAAATCTGCACGCAAGCTGCAGAAGTGTAGTATGAGTACAACCGACCACATGTACTTAATAAGTAACAAACTTAACCTTAAGTTGAAAGTAGTGACGGACTTGGACAACGGTCAGATTCCAACACCAATAGCCAATAACAACTCATACCAATATAATAAAAGTATACAAGAAATAACTCAAAGATATGATGCTCAGCTCGTTCACAGCTATGGAAGATAGACATGATTTTCAAGTATAACAGTAAAACCAAAATCTTTTTCTGAAATCACCAAAATATGAGTAAGTCGGAATTTGTGATTTTTCCCAAAAACTTTCAACAACAGATAACATGTTTCAATTTCGGATAGCAAGAGGTAAGTACATATCTATTCCTACATGTCAATGTGCATGTGAAGTCCTGAATGTCACAAAACCGTGTAGCATGAGGAAATGCATCTGTATGCATGTATGTCAAGTATACATGTCAATGCAATGCATCATAGTGATGAACTCATGTACTCACACTCTCAGAGTACTCCATCTTACTATCTCGCACTCCCACTCATCACGCTCAATCACTCAGCACACTCAGTCACTCAGCACTGTATGGTACATGCTGCGGCGCGCAGCCCGATCACATCATGAATCAATAAAAACTGCTTTTACTGCTGGTATGTCAGACTTCGGAGGAGCAGATCCTGCCAAGCACTAATATAAGCCATCATGGCCTGTTCCAGTGTGCAACCCGATCCCATAAATAATACACATAAAGCCCATAGGGCCTGCTGTGGCGTGCAGCCCGATCCATATAATAATAAAATATATAAAGCTAATATAGCCTGCTGCGGCGTACAGCCCGATCCCATCATGAATTAAATAAACCTACTACGGTGTGTAGCCTGATCCCCTCAATATCACTCACAATCCGTCTCTCAGGCCTCAACTCAGTCATCAATCTCTCTAGTCTCTTGGGCTCATAAATCTCATACGAATGAACCCAAATAATGATAACAACATGATGTGACAACAAATGATAATAGAGACCGAGATATAGTATGCAAATGAATGAATGTGACTGAATATGTAAATGCAATTTAAGCAAATAACACAACAACAGAATTGACCTCAGTGGATCCCAACAGAATAAGCATATATCCTAGACATGGTTTCTAACATGGATCACAGCTCAATTATGCTAGCACATGAAAATTTCATGAATACAAATAAGATTAGGTAACTACACTGTACCACAGAGTCAACCGATTCATAATTCACACGGTGCACACCCACACGCCTGTCACCTAACATGTGCGTCACCTCAACACCAAACACATAACACGTATATTCAGGGTTCATACCCTCAACACTAAGTTTAGAAGTGTTACATACCTCGAACAAGCCGAACGCAATACCAAGCAAGCCAAAGAGTACTCTAGAAATGCCATCTCGTGCGTACCAACCTCCAAACGGCTCGAAACTATCCAAAAGCAACTCAAGAATATCAATTAATGCCAAAGGAAACAAACTCGATCAATAAAGGTCAAATGTTTAATCAAAAGTCCAAAGCCAACCAAAAAGTCAAACCCGGGCCTACACCTAGGAACCCAGAAAAACTCACAAAATCCGACAAAACATTCAATTATGAGTCCAACCATACTAGTTTCACACAAATCCGACTCCGAAATCGATGTTCAAAACTCAAAAACTCACTCTATGAAACTTTAGACAAAAACCCCCAATTTCTCTTTTGAATTCATCAACCAAATACCAAAAACGAGGATAGATTCATGATATATAATCAAAATTGAGTATAGAACACTTACCCCATTCCCCTATGGTGAAAATCGCTTCAAAAATCGTCTTAATCCGAGCTCCATAGCTCAAATATGATAAAATGATCCTAACTGTAATGACCTGGCCAGTTGTTTTAATTGTTGTAGCCCTGTTCCCCCATTTACTGCTTATTATATTCTCAATTATTGCTATGTGACTTTTCGGGGTAGTTGGTTTGGTTCCGGGGATGCTTCGGAACGAATCGGGACACTTAGTCCAAGGTTGGAAGCTTAAGCTGAAAGAGTCGATCGGATGTTGACTTATATTTTAACGACTCCGGAATGGAGTTTTGATGGTTCCGGTAGCTCTATATGGTTATTTTGGACATAGGAGTGCGTCCGGATATTGATTTGGAGGTCCGTAGGTAATTTTGGCTTGAAATGGCGAAAGTTGGAAAATTAGAAGTTTGGAAAGTCGAGAAGTTTGACGGAGAGTTGAGTTTGTGGTTACAAGGCTCGGATTTTTGTTTCGGAAGTTGGAATAGTTATGTTGTATCATTTATGACTTGTGTGCAAAATTTGAGGTTAATCGGAGTTGATTTGATAGGTTTCGACATCGATTGTAGAAGTTGGAGCTCATTAGTGTTCATTAGGTTCGAATTGGGGTGCAATTCATGTTTTTTATGTTGTTTGATGTGATTTGAGGCCTCGAATAAGTTCGTATCCTATTTTGGGATGTGTTGTTATGTTTGGACAGGGTCCCGGAGCCTCAAGGATGATTTTGATGGAAACCAGATTGGGATTTGGACTTAAGAGAATTCTGATGTTGCTGATATATGGTGTCACCGCATCTGCGTGTATTTGACCGCAGGTAATGTCATGACCCAATTCTATTATAGGCCGTGATGGCGCCCAGCACCGACGCTCGGCCAGCCAACTGTGAACTAACCACGTGATTCCTCTTTTTAAAAGATTTTTCCAAATAATTAAACTTTCCTTAAATTAAAAATATTTAAGGAATAATAGATTTAAAATTAATAACACGAAAGCAACTGAGTGAAATCATAATCATAGAATAAAACCAAAATCACAAGCCTACTAGTGTGTGCCAAGAACTGGTGTCGCAAGTGTATGAGCATTCTAGTTGAATATACAAAAGAGGGTACTAGTCTACTATCTGAAGTGAAATAGACAGAAAAATATAGGCAAAAGTAAGACTTCGGCTGCCTGTCATGACCCGAATTTCCCACCGTCAGGACCGTGATGGCGCCTAACATTGTACTCACTAGGCATGCCAACGTTTCAGAATATCCTACCTTTGTCCTTTATCTTTCAATTATATAAGACATAACAAAATAAACCAGCGAAACAAATGCGGAGGAAAATAATTTAAAAGCTTAACTTTACACAATAACGAAAACCAAAGTAACATCCACCCAGAACTGGTGTCACAATCTCACGGACCATCTAAGAATACTACAAATAATAGTCTAAACAAAGAAATACAAATCTGTCTCGGAAATAGATAAAACAGAAAGGAAACATGATAAAAGGGGACGCCAAGGCCTGCTGACGCATGCAGGACAACCTTGGGTCTCCACTGGACTGAAGGCAGCAACCTCGAACTACGGTCAGTATGGTCCAGCACTGGGATCTGCACAAAAGGTGCAGTGTAGTATCAGTACAACCGACCCCATGTACTGGTAAGTGCCGAGCCTAACCTGGACAAAGTAGTGACGAGGCTACGACGAGGCATAGCAAAATATATATATATATATATATATATATATATATATAACCTGCAACAGTCTATAATAACATAACAGAGGTATAGAATGAAAAATAACCGGGACTTGCATTAAAGAAACACAGGACTCAGCCATTCTACTAGTATCCATCTATAACCAATACTTGGGGAGTTTCCAATATTCAGTAATAGACTTAAACAGAAATAAATGCCAAAAACCATAACTGATGCGGCGTGCATCCCAATCCCACTATATAAACAATAACAGTATCAATATTCCAACAATATCAGTATCAATATTCTCCCTTATTCCTCCTTGTTACGGCGCGCAACCCGATCCCACATGTCCTCCCTTATTACTCCTCAACACATATCACCCTTATTCCTCCTGTTGCGGCGCACAACCCGATCCCACATGTCCACCCTTATTACTCCTTGTTGCGGCGTGCAACCCGATCCCACCAGGCAATCACAATTCTTCCTTATTCCTCCTGTTGCGACGTGCAACCCAATCACAACATATGTTTATATCAACACCAATCACAAAGAATAAATACAAGGTGTTTTCACAAGTTAACTCAATTTCCACAATTCTTATACTTCAAACTACACAATGGAATATCGCTACGATTATGAAACTTCACCCATGAAAACAAGTCAGCGAGACCAACCAATGTGCACCATAAGGCACCAATGAATCCATATAAGCCAATTAGGTAATAAAATGAAGCTACGAAACCAATAATACCTCAACGGGAACATCAACAATTAACATGAAATAATTAAATAATTCAATAAAGAGAACAACAGTTAACATGAAGCATTTAGACATGGAAACATTTACGATCAAGTAGCAATTAAGGCAGGAAAACAAGATATAAGGGGAAACGGGGGAAGGAAACGGGCTAAACAAGTAATTTGGTGGCGCATAGGTACTCGTCACCACACCTATACGCCACACACATGATATTTCACATAGCAAGCAAGTCGGGGATCCCTAGTCCCTCAAGTCAAGGTTAGACCAAACACTTACCTCAAGCCAGCGGACAATTCAACACTCAACCACCGCTTTACCTCTCGATTCCACCACCAAATCACTCGTATCTAGCCATAATTAATTTAATAACATCAATAAATACTAATTAAACCAATTCTAATTCATGAATATGAATTTCCAATGTTTTCCCCAGAAAGTCAAAACCCGACCCCGGGCCCGCTTGGTCAAAACTCGAAGTTCGGACCAAAACCCGATTACCCATTCACCCTTGAGCCCGGATATGCCATTGGTTTAGGAATCCGACCTCAATTTGAGGTCTAATCCCCAAATTTCGAAATTCCCAAATTCCACCCAAGAACACCTAATTTCCCCATGAAAATCCCTAGATTTTGTGATGAAATCTTGTAAAAAGATGAAGTAGATTGAAAGAAATGAGTTAGAAGTTGTTTACTTATGATTTGGGGAAGAACTTTTCTTTGGAAAATCGCCTATAGGAGCTTAGGGTTTGAAAATTTGAAAGAATGAGTTGAAATCCCGTCAAAACCTGTTTTTGAGCAGTTGCAGGTATCGTATTTGCGATCACAGGTTCGCAATTGCAAACTCGCAAATGCGACCAATGCTTCGCAAATGCGAAGCTTGGTCTGATCTGCTGCCTTCGCAAATGCGAATAGATGTTCGCAATTGCGGCCTTTGCTCTTGTCGCATTTGCGACTGTGAACTTCGCAATTGCGAAGGTCCCCTGCCCCACCCAGTCATCGCAAATGCAATGGTCCTTCGCAATTGCGGTGCTCGCATTTGCGAGCCAGACTTCGCAAATGCGAAGTCTGCAGACCTGCAATACCAGCAATTTTTCTTTAAGGTTCAAAACACTCTGTGGCCTATCCAAAACTCACCCGAGCCCTCGGGGCTCCAAACCAAACATGCACACAAGTCTAAAAACATCATACGGACTTGTTCGTGCGATCAAATCGCCAAAATAACATCTTAAACAACGAATTTAACACCAAAACTCATGAATTTCACAAGATAGTTCAAATTTCTATTTTCTCAATCAAGGGTCCGATTTATACCATATCAACTCCAATTCTTATCAAATTTCACAGATATGACGTAAATATTATTTTAAACCTGTACCGAGCTCCGGAACCAAAATACGGGCCCAATACCATCATGATTTTACACCATTTCATATCCAAAAGTCCTTATATTTTCCAGCAAATAATTTTCTTTAAAAATTCTTTTCTCGGGCTAGGAACCTCGGAATTCAATTTCGAGCATACGCTCAAGTCCCATATTTTACTTCGGACCCTCCGAAACCGCCGGAACATGGGTCCGGGTCCGTTTACCCAAAATGTTGACTGAAGTCAACTAAAATCATATTTCAAAGACAAAATCTTTTTTTTCTTAAAATTTTTCACACAAAAGCTTTCCGGTATCGCGCCTGGACCGCACGCAAATCGAGGAGAGATACAAGGAGGTTTTCAAGGCCTCAGAACACGAAAATGGACTCCAAAACAAAAGATGGCCCTTTTGGGTCATCACATTCTCCACCTCTAAAACAATTGTTCGTCCTCGAACGGACATAGAAATGTACCTTAGTCGGTGAAAGATGGGGAATCGGCTCCGCATACCGAAGGGTAACTCTTCGACCTCAACTGACGAACCTGCCGGTCTAGAATAGCCATCGGCTCCTCCTCATAGGTCAAATCCCTGTCTAGTTGGACAGTGCTGAAGTCTAACACGTGGGATGGATCATCGTGATGCTTCCGAAGCATGGACACATGAAACACTGGATGCACAGCTAATAAACTCGGCGGCAACGCAAGTCTATAAGCCACCTCTCCCACTCGATCAAGAATCTCAAAAGGACCGATGAACCTAGGGCTTAGCTTGCCCTTCTTCCCAAATCTCATCATGCCCTTCATGGGCGACACCCGAAGCAACACCTTCTCCCCGACCATGAATGCCACATCACGAACCTTACGATCGGCATAACTATTTTGCCTGGACTGAGCTGTACGGAGCCTATCCCGAATGATCTTAACCTTGTCCAAGGCATCCTGTACCAAATCTGTACCCAACAACCGGGACTCCCACGGCTCAAACCACCCAACTGGCGATCGACACCGTAAACCATATAATGCCTCATAAGGAGCCATCTGCATTCTCGACTAATAGTTGTTGTTGTAGGCAAACTCTGCTAATGGCAAGAACTGATCCCACGAACCTCCAAAGTCAATAACACAAGCGCGGAGCATATCCTCCAAAATCTGAATAATACGCTCGAATTGTCCGTCTGTCTGAGGATGAAATGATGTGCTCAACTCGACCCGTGTACCCAACTCACACTGAACTGCCCTCCAGAAATTCAAGGTAAACTGCGTACCCCGATCAAAAATGATAGACACGGGCACACCATGAGGACGAACAATCTCCCGGATATAGATCTCAGCTAACCTCTCAGAAGAATACGAAACTGCCACAGGGATGAAATGCGCTGACTTAGTCAGCTTATCAACAATAACGCATACCACATCGAACTTCCTCTGAGTTCGTGGGAGTCCAACTACGAAGTCCATGGTGATACGCTCACACTTCCACTCAGGAATCTCAATCTGCTGAAGCAAACCAACAGGTCTCTGATGCTCGTACTTTACCCGCTGACAATTCAAACACCGAGCTACATAAGCAACAATGTCGTTCTTCATCCTCCTCCAACAATAATGCTGTTGCAAATCCTGATACATCTTAGCGGCGCCCGGACGAATAGAATACCGGAAACTATGGGCCTCCTCTAGAATCAACTCACGAAGTCCATCCACATTAGGCACACAAACTCGACCCTGCATCCTCAACACTCCATCATCTCCAATTGTAACCTGCTTGGCACCACCGTGCCGCACTATGTCCCTAAGGACTAGTAAATGAGGATCATCATACTGCCGATCCCTAATACACTCAAATAATGAAGACCGAGTGACTGTGCAAGCTAAAACACGGTTGGGCTCAGATACATCCAACCTCACGAACTGATTGGCTAGAGCCTAAACATCCAAAGCAAGCGGTCTCTCACCGACCGGAATATACGCAAGGCTGCCCATACTGGCTGACTTCCTACTCAAAGCATCGTCCACCACATTGGCCTTCCACAGATGATACAAAATGGTGATATCATAGACTTTTAGTAGCTCCAACCACCTTCTCTGCCTCAAATTGAGCTCCTTCTACTTGAACAAATACTGCAAACTCTTATGATTCGTGAACACCTCATATGACACGCCATATAAATAATGCCTCCAGATCTTCAACGCGTGAACAATGGCTGCTAGCTCCAAATCATGAACTGGATAATTCTTCTCGTGAATCTTCAATTGCCGCGAAGCATATGCAATAACCTTGCCATTCTGCATCAACACCATACCAAGTCCAATACGATATGCGTCACAATATACTGTAAATGGCCCTAAACTTGTGGGCAAAACCAACACCGGCGTCGTAGTCAAAGCTGTCTTGAGCTTCTGAAAGCTCGCCTCACACTCGTCCGACCACCTGAACTGGGCACCCTTCTGGGTCAACCTAGTCATCGGGGTTGCTATAGATGAAAACCCCTCCACGAACCGGCGGTAATAACCCGCCAAACCCAAGAAACTCTGGATCTTTGTAGCTCATGTGGGTCTAGGCCAGTCCTTGATTGCCTCTATCTTCTTCGGATCCACCTTGAATACCCTCTGCTGATACAACGTGACCCAAGAAGGCAACTGAACTCAACCAGAACTCACATTTCAAAAACGTAGCATACAACTGACTGTCTTTCAGAGTCTGAAGAACGACTCGAAGATGCTGCTCGTGCTCCTCTCGGCTGCGGGAGTAGATCAAAATATCATCAATGAAGATAATCACGGAGGAATCCAAATAATGCTTGAACACTCGGTTCATCAAATCCATGAATGTTGCTGGGGCATTTGTCAACCCAAATGACATCACTAAAAACTCATAATGCCCGTACCGAGTGCGAAAAGCTATCTTAGGGACATCGGATGCCCTAATCCTCAACTGATGGTAGCCAGATGTCAAATCAATCTTCGAAAATGCCTTGGCACCCTGAAGCTAATCAAACAAATCATCAATCCTCGATAATGGATACTTGTTCTTGATGGTGACTTTGTTCAACTGCCGATAATCTATACACATCCTCATCGATCCATCCTTCTTCTTAACAAACAACACCGGCGCACCCCAGGGCGAGACACTAGGTCTAATAAAGCCCTTATCAAGCAAGTCTTGCAACTACTCCTTTAATTCTTTCAACTCTGGCGAGGCCATGTGATACAGAGGAATAGAAATGGGTTGCGTGCCCGGAGCCAAATCAATGCAAAAGTCAATATCCCTATCAGGTGGCATCCCCGGCAAGTCTGCAGGAAATACCTCTGGAAACTCCCGAACAACTGGTACAGAATCCATAGAAGGAACCTCAGCACTAGAATCACGAACATAGGCCAAATAAACCAAACACCCCTTTTCAACCATACGCCGAGCCTTCACATACGAAATAACCCTCCTGATAGAATGACCAGGGGTCCCTCTCCACTCCAATCGAGGAAACCCCGGAAAGGCTAAGGTCACGGTCTTGGCGTGACAATCCAATATAGCATGGTAAGGTGACAGCCAATCCATCCCCAAAATGACATCGAAATCAACGATATCGAGAAGTAGGAGATCTACACTAGTCTCAAGACTCCCAATAACAACCACACACGAGCGATAGACACGCTCTACAACAATAGAATCCCCTACTAGCATGGACACATACACAGGGACACTCAAGGCATCACGAGGCACAACCAAATATGGAGCAAAATAAGAGGACACATAGGAGTACGTAGACCCTAGATCAAATAGAACTGAAGCATCTCTACTGCAAACTGAAACCGTACCTGTGATGACTGCATCAGAGGACTTAGCCTCAGGCCTAGCTGGAATAGCATAACATCGGGACTAGGCCCCACCACCCAGAACTATATCTCTGGGACGGCCTCCTACTGGCTGGCCTCCATCCCTAGCGGCCTGGCCTCCACCTCTAATGGCCTGACCTCCACCTCTAGCGGGTTGTCCCCTACCTCTGACTCCCTGACCCCTACCTCTAGCTGGCTGGGCAGGCGGTGCCTGAATCATGGCACGAGAACTCTGCTGCCGGGATGAGCACCCACTAATCTCGGACAAGCCCTCCGGATGTGACCATACTCACCACACTCAAAACATCCATCTGAATACTGCGGCTGAGGAAACTGAGACTGACCCTGACGGGCCGGCTGACCGCGATAATAACTCTGAAGAGGAGGTGCTCTGATGGGAGCTGGCAGTGCACTATAAGCCGGCTACCCTGAAAGAGGTACATACAGACCACGACTCCCTGAAGCTCCATGGGATACCTGAAGCGCTGAATGAAATGGCCTGGGATGGTGGCCTCTACCAAAAGAATACCTTCCTCCAGACGAGGCACCACAGAACCTGCCAGAATGACATGGCCTCTTGTCAGACCCCTGACCACTACCCTGAGCTAAAACCATCTCGACTCGTTTGTCCACATTGGCTACATCTGGAAAGAAATCTCACTCCCCGTCTCGATAGCCATCTGCCATCAAATAGGCTGATCGAGTCCCTCAGTGAATGTCCTCACCCTCTCTCTCTCAGTGGGGAGTATAAGAAGAGCATGACGGGCCAAGTCAATAAATCTGGTCTCGTACTGAGTGACGGTCATAGAACCCTGCTGAAGACGCTCAAATTGCCTCCGATAGTCCTCTGTCTGAGTGATAGGGAGAAACTTCTCTAGAAATAGCTGAGAAAACTAATTCCAAGTCAAAGCAGGCGACCCAGCTGGTCTAGATAAATAGAAATCCCTCCACCATTTCTTGGTGAAACCTGATAAGCGAAAAGCAGCAAAGTCGACCCCATTGATCTCCACTATCCCATTGTTCCGTAGAACCTCATGGCAACTGTCCAAATAATCCTGGGGATCCTCTGAAGATGTACCGCCATAGGTAGTAGTGAAAAGCTTGGTGAACCTGTCCAACATCCATAAAACATCTGTAGACATAGCTGCTCCATCGCCGGTCTGAGCCACAACACCCGGCGGAACTACCCCAACTGGCTGAGCTGCTGGAGTCTGAAACTGGGGAGCCATCTGCTCCGGTGTGTGAGTAGCGGGAGTCTGTGCTCCTCCCCAGCGCGAGAGATGGCTAGTGCTACTGGAAGTATACCTGCCTGAGTGACACTCTCCATAAGGCCCACTAGACAGACCTGAGCATCCTGGAGTACCGGGGTAGCTATGAACCCCTCTGGGACCTGAGCTGGTCCCGCTGGAACAGTCTGGGCCGGAACCTCATCATCAAAGTCAACCTGAGGCTCCGCCGACGGTACTGCTGCTCAGGGCTGTGCCCTGCCCCTGCCACGGCCTCTAGCACGGCCTCGGCCTCATCCTCTGCCCCTTGTAGGAGCTGCTATCAGGGGCTCGGGCTGCTGGTCAGCTGATGAAGCGGTACGCATTCTCGCCATCTGCGAAAGAACAGGGTTGAGAGTTCAATTAGCATTGAGAGATTAAACCGCACGACAGAGATGAATAAAAGGGAAACTGTACCTAACACTCTAGCCTCTAGGAATAAGCACAGACGTCTCTGTACTGATCCTTCAGACTCTACTAAGTTTGTCCGTGAATTGTGAGACCTAAGCAACCTAGAGCTCTGATACCAACTTGTCACGACTCGAATTTCTACCGTCGGGACCGTGATGGCGCCTAACATTGTACTCGCTAGGCAAGCCAACGTTTCGGAATATCCTACCTTTTTCCTTTATCTTTCAATTATTTAAGACTTAACAAAATAAACCAATGAAACAAATGCGGAAGAAAATAATTTAAAAGCTTAACTTTACACAATAACAAAAACCAAAGTAACATCCACCCAGAACTGGTGTCACAATCTCACGGACCATCTACGAACACTACAAATAATAGTCTGAACAAAGAAATACACATATGTCTCGGAAATAGATAAAACAGAAAAGAAACATGATAGAAGGGGACGCCAAGGCCTGCGGACGCCTGCAGGACTACCTCGGGTCTCCACTGGACTGAAGGCAGCAACCTCGAACTACGGTCAGTATGGTCCAGCACTGGGGTCTGCACAAAAAGTACAGAGTGTAGTATCAGTACAACCGACCCCATGTACTGGTAAGTGCGGAGTCTAACCTCGATGAAGTAGTGACGAGGCTACGGCGGGGCATAACAATATATACATACATACATACATATACATACATACATACATATATATATATATATATATATATATATATATATATATATATATAACCTGCAACACTCTATAATAACAGAACAGCGGTATAAAACGAAAAATAATCGGGACTTGCATTAAAGAAACACAGGACTCAACCAATCTACTAGGATCCAGCTATAACCAATCCTTAGGGAGTTTCCAATATTCAGTAATAGACTTCAACAGAAATAAATGCCAAAAAGCATAACTGATGCGGCGTGCATCCCGATCCCACCATATAAATAATAACAATATCAGTATTCCAACAATATCATTATCAATATTCTCCCTTATTCCTCCTTGTTGCGGAGCGCAACCCGATCCCACATGTCCTCCCTTATTACTCCTCAACACATATCACCCTTATTCCTCCTGTTGCGGCGCACAACCCGATCCCACATGTCCACCCTTATTACTCCTTGTTGCGGCGTGCAACCCGATCCCACCAGGCAATCACAATTCTTCCTTATTCCTCCTGTTGCGACGTGCAACCCAATCACGACATATGTTTATATCAACACCAATCACAAAGAATAAATACAAGGTGTTTTCACAAGTTAACTCAATTTTCACAATTCTTATACTTCAAACTACACAATGGAATATCGCTACGATTACGAAACTTCACCCATGAAAACAAGTCAGCGAGACCAACCAATGTGCACCATAAGGCACCAATGAATCCAAATAGGCCAACGGGGTAATAAAATAAAGCTAAGAAACCAATAATACCTCAACGGGAACATCAACAATTAACATGAAACAATAAAATAATAAAATAAAGAGAACAACAGTTAATATGAAGCAATTAGACATGGAAACATTTATGATCAAGTAGCAATTAAGGCATGAAAGCAAGATATAAGGGGAAACGGGCAAAACAAGTAATTTGGTGGCGCATAGGTACTCGTCACCACGCCTATACGCCACACACATGATATTTCATATAGCAAGCAAGTCGGGGATCCCTAGTCCCTCAAGTCAAGGTTAGCCCAAACACTTACCTCAAGCCAGTGGACAATTCAACACTCAACCACCGTTTTACCTCTCGATTCCACCTCCAATTCACTCGTATTAGCCATAATTAATTTAATAACATCAATAAATGCTTATTAAACCAATTCTAATGCATGAATACGAATTTCCCAAAGTTTTTCCCAAAAAGTCAAAACCCGACCTCGGGCCCGCTTGGTCAAAACTCGAAGTTCGGACCAAAACCCGATTACCCATTCACCCCCGAGCCCAGATATGCAATTGGTTTTGGAATCTGACCTCAATTTGAGGTCTAATCCCCAAATTTCAAAATTCCCAAATTCCACCCAAGAACACCCAATTTCCCCACGAAAATCCCTAGATTTTGTGATGAAATCTTGTAAAAAGATGAAGTAGATTGAAAGAAATGAATTAGAAGTTGTTTACCTATGATTTGGGGAAGAACTTTTCTTTGGAAAATCGCCTAGGGGAGCTTAGGGTTTGAAAATTTGAAAGAATGAGTTGAAATCCCATCAAAACCTGTTTTTGAGCAGTTGCAGGTATCGCATTTGCGATCACAGGTTCGCAATAGCGAACTCGCAAATGCGACCAATGCTTCGCAAATGCGAAGCTTGGTCTGACCTGCTGCCTTCGCAAATGCGAACAGATGTTCGCAATTGCGGCCTCTGCTCTTGTCGCATTTGCGACTGTGAACTTCGTAAATGCGAAAGTCCCCTGCCCCGCCCAGTCATCGCAAATGAGATGGTCCTTCGCAATTGGGGTGCTCGCATTTGCGAGCCAAACTTCGCAAATGTGAAGTCTGCAGACCTGCAATACCAGCAATTTTTCTTTAAGGTTCAAAACACTCCGTGGCCTATCCAAAACTCACCCGAGCCCTCGGGATCCAAACCAAACATAAACACAAGTCTAAAAATATCATACGGACTTGTTCGTGCGATCAAATCGCAAAAATAACATCTTAAACAACGAATTTACCACCAAAACTCATGAATTTCACAAGATAGTTCAAATTTCTATTTTCTCAATCAAGGGTCCGATTTATATCAAATCAACTCGATTCTTACCAAATTTCACAGATATGACGTAAATATTATATTAAACCTGTACCGAGCTGCGGAACCAAAATACGGGCCCGATACCATCAAAATTTTACACCATTTCATTTCCAAAAGTCCTTATATTTTCCAGCAAACAATTTTCGTTAAAAATTCATTTCTCGGGCTAGGGACCTCGGAATTCAATTCCGGGCATACGCCCAAGTCCCATATTTTACTATGGACCCTCCGGGACCATCGGAACATGGGTCCGGGTCCGTTTACCCAAAATGTTGACTGAAGTCAACTAAAATCATATTTTTAAGCCAAAATCATTTTTTTCCTTAAAAATTTTCACACAAAAGCTTTTCAGTATCGTGCTCGGACTGCACACGCAAATCAAGGAGCGATACAGGGAGGTTTTCAAGGCCTCAGAACACGGAAATGGACTCCAAAACAAAAGATGACCCTTTTGGGTCATCACACTGCCGCAGAACGGCTCGGAAGGCAGCTCACCGTTAAGCCTCGAAGTGATAATCAAGTGTGCGCGCCGGACTGATATCCAGATGCACCTGCCTTAGATCTTGCACATTAAGTGCAGAAGTGTTGCGTGAGCATAAAAAATATGTACCCAGTAAGTATCTAGTCAAACCTCGAAGAAGTAGTGACAAGGGATCGACTTCGACACTTACTATGGGCCAACAATATCATAATATGAACTTCTAATTAACCATGATATATAAAAATGATAATAAAACTCAGATCAAGAAATAAATAAACAATCCTCTTAGCGTAAGTAAGAACCAAGTCATTTCCCTCATCTAACCCTTTAATCTCTCAAGCCACGGAAACAAAATCAAATATAATAGGGCGTCCAATATCATTACGCATGAATTATGCAGAGGATGTACGACCCGATCCAAATATACATATACATATATTGTGTACTGCTGAGGGTCGAACGACACGAACCAAAGATGCATCTATTAACTTGTTGAGGCGAATGACCCGCTCCCATAAGAGTAGGGGAAACTTATCCCGCTCACGGAATATAGTTGCGACACGGTTGAACATAGATTTTCATAATATCCCTCAATTCTTTCCAAAATAAGAAATTCAACTAGAACTCTTAAAATCTTGAAACCCTCTTCCCCAGCTCTATTAGATGCAATTAATAAGCATAATCAAAAAACAGTGTCAACAAAGCATGGTGTGAACCTAAAGCAACCCGGAGATAAGCATGAATAGTAGCTAGGTACGGACTCTCATCACGTCGTGCGTACGTAGCCCCCACAATTAGAAGCATATATTAATTTAGTTCACCTATGGGGTAAATTCCCTCTTACAAGGTTAGAAAAGAGACTTACCTTGTCTCTAATCTTACTTCCCGGTCCAAGATTGAGCTCAAATCCCCAAATTCGGTGCCAAACGACTCGAAACTAGTCAAATGTTCTATAAGATAGTCAATACATGCTCAAAAGTTCATATCCTAGCTATCAAAGTGATTTCTCAAGCCTATTTGAAGAATCCCTAAAATTCACCCCTGAGCCCACGTGCCCGGATTCTAAAATATTTTGAAGAAAGTTGTTACCCATAACCTCGTGAAGTTAAATATACGATTTTATCAAATTCCATAACCATTTTCGTGGTCAAATCCCATTTTTATCCAAAATCTAGGTTTTCATCTAAACCCTTGATTTCACCAATTTTTACATGTTAATCTACCCAAAAATTATGTATTCAACTCATGTTGTGTAGAAATTCCTTACCTCAAAGTGCTAGGTGAAAACCCCCTTCCAAGAGCTCCAAAAATCGCCCAAGAGATGAAAGTAAATGAGTTAAATGGCCTAAGTCCCGCATTTAATAAAGTTGTGCACAGGTCACAAATGTCGCATTTGCGACACATGGTTCGCAAATGCCAAGGTTGCAAAGGAGACAAATTCATCCCAAATGCGAAGGCTGGCCATCGCTGCAATGGTCGCAAATGCAACCAAAAATTTCGTAAATGCAAAGAAAGCCAGTTCGCAAAAGCGGCAAGGTCTTCGCAAATGCGAAACCCTCAGAGCCTCCCCAACTTCGCGAATGCGATCAAAATTTTGCATTTGCGAGACCTGTAACTCCAGCCCAGAAACACCAGAAAACTGGAGCTTTTCCTCATCCTTCCGAACGTCCGAAACTCACCCGATCCCTCGGGGATCCGCACCAAACCTCCTCACAAGTCTAAAAATATCACACGAACTCACTTGCGTGATTGAAACACTGAAATAACATCAAAAACCACGAATCGGACGCCAAAACGCATGGATTAACTCATGAACTCAAAAACTTCTAAAAATACCTCCGCGCGTCGATTCATATCAAATCAACTCGGAATAACGCTAAATTTTACGTGCAAGTCTTAAATGACATTATAGAACTATTCCCGATCTCGGAATCCAATTTGGACTTCGATATAACCAAAACCTACTCCAAATCAAACTTAAAGAACTTCAAAAACCCTCAAGGAACCAACTTTCACTATTAGGCACCGAAACGCTCCCATGTCATCCAAAACCCGATCTGAGCATACGCCCAAGTCCGATATCATCATACAAACCTCTTAGAACCGTCAAATCCTGATTTCGAGGTCGTTTGCTCAAAATGTTGACCGAAGTCAAACTTAGCCTTTTTAGCCAACCTTAAGGAACCAAGTGTTCCGATTTCGATCCGAACCCTTCCAAATCCCGAACTAACCATCCCCGCAAGTCATAAAATAGTAAAAGCACATACGGGGAGTCTTATTTAGGGGAGTGGGGTTCAAAAAATAAAACGATCGGTCGGTTCGTTACATTCTCCACCTCTTAAACAAATGTTCGTCCTCGTACCGGTCTAGAATCATACCTGGAGTGCTGAATAAGTTTGATATCTGCTCTGCATGTCCTCCTCGGACTCTCAGGTCGCCTCCTCGATTGGTTGGCCCCTCCACTGAACCTTTACAGCAGAAATCCTCTTGGATCTCAACTGGCGAACCTGCCTATCAACGATGGCAATTGGCTCCTCCTCATAACCCAGACTCTCATCTAACTGAATCGTGATGAAGTCTAACACATGTGGAAAGTCGGCATGATACCTCCGGAGCATAGACACGTGGAAAACGGGTGAACTCCCGATAGACTGGGAGGTAGGGCAAGCTCATAAGCAGCCTCTCCAACTCGCCTCAACACCTCAAATGGGCCTATAAACCTTGGGCTTAACTTGCCCTTCTTCCCGAACCTAACAATACCCTTCATCAGCGAGACTTTCAAGAGAACCTTCTCGCCCACAATAAATGATAAATCACGTGCCTTCTGATCCGCGTAACTCTTTTGTCTGGACTATGCTGTACGAAGTCGCTCCTGAATAAACTTTACTTTTTCCAAGGCATCCTTCACCAAATCAGTACCATATAACTTAGCCTCGCCGGGCTCAAACCACCCAATGGGAGAACGACATCGCCGACCATATAAAGCCTTAAGTGGAGCCATCTCTATACTGGACTGATAACTGTTATGGTAAGAAAACTCGGCCAAAGGTAAGAATCGATCCCACTGCCCTCCAAAGTCAATCATACATGCTCTAAGCATGGCCTCCAAGATCTGAAATGTCCGCTCCGACTGCCCGTCGGTCTGTGGATGAAAGTGCTGAGCTCTACACGGGTCCCCAACTGACTCTGTACTGCTCTCCAAAAATGCAAAGTAAACTGAGGGCCTCTCTCTAATATGATGGAAACAGGCACACCATGCAACCGAACTATCTCCTGGATATACATCTGGGCCAACCTCTCTGAAGTATACGTAGTCATAACTAGAATAAAGTGTGCTGACTTGGTCAACCTGTCGACAATGACCCAAATAGCATCGAACTTCCGCAAGGTCCGCGGCAACCCAACTACGAAGTCCATAGTAATGAGCTCCCATTTCCACTCCGATATAGTCATCTGCTGGAGTAGGCCACCTGGCCTGTGGTGCTCATACTTAACCTGCTGGAAATTTAGGCACCTAGCTACATACTCAACTATGTCTTTCTTCATCCGCCGCCACCAATAATGTTGCCTCAGGTCACGATACATCTTCGTAACACCTGGATGAATGGAATATCGAGAACTGTGTGCCTCCTCTAAAATCCTCTCCCTCAAGCCATCAACATTAGGAACACATAGACGACCCTGGAGTAGCAGAACACCATCTTCGCAGGTAGAAACCTCCTTGGCACCACCCTATAGTACCGTCTCTCTGAGAACCATAATGTGCGGATCATCAAACTGTCGAGTCTTGATCTGCTCCAATAGTGAAAACTGGGAAATGACGCATACAAGAACTCGGCTGCTCTCTAAAATGTCCAACCTCACAAGTCTGTTAGCCAAGAACTGAATGTCCAAAGCTAGTGGCCTGTCCTCTGCTGAAATGAATGCCAAGCTACCCATACTCTCTGCCTTTCTGCTCAAGGCATCCGCGACCACATTTGCCTTGTTCGGATGATAAAGAATGGTAATATCATAATACTTCAGTAACTCAAGCCATCTGTATTGCCTCAAATTGAGATCCATTTGCTTTAACAAATGCTACAAGCTTCGATGATCAGTGTAAACCTCACAGGACACCCCATAAAGATGATGCCTCCAGATCTTAAGAGCATGAACAATCGCGGCTAACTCTAAATCGTGCACGGGGTAATTCTTCTCATAAATCTTCAGCTGACGTGAAGCATATGCAATAACTCTCTCCTTCTGCATCAGTACACAACCCAAGCCAATGCATGAAGCATCGCAATACATCGTATACATCCCCGAACCAGAAGGCAACACTAGAACCGGTGTTGTAGTCAAAGTTGTCTTGAGCTTTTGAAAGCTCGCCTCACAATCATCGGACCAACAGAACAGAGCACCCTTCTGGGTCAATCTAGTCAAAGGTTTTGTAATAGATGAGAAGCCCTCCACAAACCGGCGATAATGACCTGCTAACACCAAGAAGCTCTTGATCTCAGTCGCCAAAGTGGGACGAGGCCAACTCTGAACTGCCTCAAACTTCTTGGGATCCACCTTAATACCCTTGCCTGATACAACATGCCCCAAGAATACTACAGAATCTAGACAAAACTCACACTTGGAGAACTTAGCATATAGCTTATGATCCCGCAAAGTCTGAAGCACCACTCTCAAATGCTGCTCGTGCTCCTCCATGCTACGTGAGTAGATCAAAATGTCAACAATGAAGACACTGATAAACGAGTCAACATATGGCCTGAACACCCTATTCATCAAATCCATAAATGTCGTTGGGGCGTTAGTCAAGCCGAAAGGACATCACTAGAAACTCATAATGGCCATATCTAGTGAGAAAAGCAGTCTTCGGAACATCCGAGTCCCAAATTTCAACTGATGGTACTCTGATCTCAAGTCGATCTTAGAGAACACCCTAGCATCCTACTACTGGTCAAACAAATCATTAATATGCGGCAACGGGTACTTTTTCTTAATGGTAACTTTGTTCAACTGGCAGTAATCAATGTATATCCGCATAGTCCCATCTTTCTTCTTCACAAATAACACTGGTGCACCCCAAGGTGATACACTTGGTCTGACAAACCCCTTTGCTAGCAACTCCTCAAGTTGTTCCTTTAACTCCTTCAACTCTTTCGGAGCCATACAGTACGGTGGGATAGATATAGGTTGCGTACCTAGAGCCAAGTCAATACAGAAATCGATATCACGACCTGGTGGCATGCCTAGAAGCTCAGAAGGAAACACATCGGAGAACTCCCGGACTACTAGCACTAAATCAATCGCCAGAGTCTCTGTAGTAGTATCCCAAACATAAGCTAAATAAGCTAAACAACCCTTCTCGACCATATCTCGAGCCTTCAGAAAAGAGATGACTCGACTAGATGTACTAACAGACGAACCCTTCCACACCAATCTAGGCAACTCAGGCATCGCTAAGGTAACAATCTTGGCATGGCAATCACGGATGGCGTGATATGGGGATAACCAATCCATGCCCAGGATGACCTCAAAGTCAGTCATATCAAGCAGCAAAAGATCCGCTCTAGTCTCGTAACCATAGAATGTGACAACACAGGACCAGTAGATCCGATCCATAACAACAGAATCGCCCACAAGCGTAGATACATAAACAGGAGTACCCAAGGACTTACGAGGAATATCCAAGAAATGAGAAAACGGAGATGACACATATAAATAGGTGGACCCTGGATCAAATAATACCGAAGCATCCCTACCGCAGACAGAAATAATACTTGTGATCACGGCATCTGAGGCCACTGTATCTTGTCTGGACGGGAAAGCATAGAACCTAGCTGGAGCGCCGCCTAGCTGGCCTCCGCCTGACTGAACAGTAGCTGGCTGACCTCCCCTTGCATGGCCTCCACCTCTAGGACGACCGCTACCCGCCTGCCTTCCGCCTCTAGGCGGTCGGACGGCTGGTGCTGTAATCATGGACTGGTGGCCCTACTGTACTGCCTTGCCCCGAAGTTTGGGACAAAACCTCTTCATATGAGTCGGATCCCCAAACTCATAACAACCATTCGGTACCATAGACTGTTGTTCTGAAGTCTGACCCAGATAGCCTGAATACTCATTAGAAGAACCCTGGATGGCGGGTGGGCGGTGTGAACTCTCTGGCATGGCAATGAAATAAGGTCGCGTTGGAGCACCCCCAAGGAGGTAGTGGTGCTGGATATGTGGGCTTGCTAGGCTGACCTCTCCCAAACTGACCTCTACCCCCAGTCGGGGCACCTCTAAACTCTCTAGAAAAACGGAACCGCTTGTCCCGTTGCATCTGTTCTCTACCTCGTTGACGGTAACCCTCAATCCTCCGGTCTATCTCCACTACAAGTTTATAAAAAGTCCCCATCTTAACCTCCTAGGCCATACTAGCCTGAATATCGGAGTGCAACCCCGCAAAAAACCTTCACACTGTCTCTGCGTCAGTAGGAAGTATCATAAGTGCATGGCGAGACAACACAGAGAATCTTTCCTCTTAATCGGTCACTTACATCTAACCCTACTGGAGCTTCTCAAACTAACACCGCAACTCTTCCCTCTGGGAGGGTGGGATATACCTATCCAAGAAAAGGCGTGTAAACCGGTCCCAAGTCATGGGAGGAGAACCTGCTGGTCTACCAAGAAGGTAAGACTTCCAGCATCTACGGGCCCTACCCTCTAGCTGAAAGGTAGTAAAATCCGCCCCGTGGGACTCCAATGTACTCATGTTGTGCAGTCTGTCCCTGCACCTATAAATGAAGTCTTGGAAATCCTCATGTCGTTCACCCCCGAAGATAGGAGGGTGAAGCCTGGTCCATCTATTCAGTAGCATCTGCAGCTCACCGGTCGCAGGTGGTCTAGGCTCAGGTACAGTTGTTGTCCTAGCTGGGCCCCGCGCACGGGTAGTGTACCCGGGGTTTGATATACGGCAGATGCATGCCTAGGGGCCTGAGCATTAAGGGTTTGTGCTCCCTCTCCCGCCTGAGATATGGCTGGGTCTGCTGGAATAAACTAGCCTGGTTCATAGAATCCATGAACCGTAGCATACGGCCCATAACCTCCTGGAAGTCCGGTGCTGACATGAAATCCACTTGGACTGGCTCTGCTACAGGCACCTCGTGCTCCTCGATAACAGGATCCTCTACTGTATCCGCTGGTGGTACAGTTGGGGCAACACTAGGAAGTCCTCATCCCCTACCTCAGGCTAGTGCCCTCCCCTCGCCTCTACCTCAGCCTCTCGCAACAGGGGAGCAACTCCTCCTAAGTCTGGAACGTCCTTTGTGCGCGTTCTCACCATCTGTGAGAGAATAAGAAAAAGACACTGAGTATAACATCAAATGCATGATAGAATATGAAGAAAAAGTAGTTTCCTAACACACTATAGCCTCTCGAAGATAAGAAAGGATGTCTCCGCACCGATCCGCAAGACTCTATTAGGCCTGCTCATAACTTGTGAGACCCATGTGAATCTAGTGCTCTGATACCATGTTTTCACGACCCAATTCTATTATAGGTCACGATGGCGCTCAGCACCGCCGCTAGGCAAGAGAATTGTGAACTAACCACGTGATCCTCTTTATAAAAGATTTTTCCAAGTAATTAAACTTTCCTTAAATTAAAAAGATTTAAGGTTAATAGATTTAAAATAAATAACATGACAGCAACTGAGTGAAATCATAATCATTGAATAAAACCAAAACCACAAGCCTACTAGTGTGTGCCAAGACCTGGTATCACAAGTGTATGAGCATTCTAGTAGAATATACAAAAGAGAGTACTAGTCTACTGTCTGAAGTGAAATAGATAGAAAAATATAGGCAAAAGTAAGACTCCGACTGCTGCAGAACGGCTCGGAAGGCAGCTCACCGTGAAGCCTCGAAGTGATAATCAAGTGTGCGCGCCACACTGATATCCAGATGCACCTGCCTCAGATCTTGCACATTAAGTGCAGAAGTGTAGCGTGAGCATAAACAACATGTACCCAGTAAGTATCTAGTCAAACCTCGAAGAAGTAGTGACAAGGGATCGACTTCGATACTTACTATGGGCCAACAATATAATAATATGAACTTCTAATTAACCATGATATCTAAAAATGATAATAAAACTAAGAGCAAGAAATAAATAAACAATCCTGTTAGGGTAAGTAAGAACCAAGTCATTTCCCTCATCTAACCCTTTAACCTCTCAAGCCACGGAAACAAAATCAAATATAATAGGGCATCCAATATCATTACGCATGAATTATGCAAAGGATGTACGACCCGATCCAAATATACATATATATATATATATATATATATTGTGCACTGCCGAGGGTCGAACGACACGAACCATAGATGCATCTATTAACCTACTGAGGCGAATGACCCGCTCCCATGAGAGTAGGGGAAACATACCCCCCCCCCCTCCTCACGGAATATAGTTGCAACGTGGTTAAACATAGATTTTTCAAGTTATCATAATATCCCTCAATTCTTTCCAAAATAAGAAATTCAACTAGAACTCTTAAAATCTTGAAATCCTTAACCCCAGCTCTATTAGAGGCAATTAATAAGCATAATCAAATAACAGTGTCGACAAAGTATGGTGTGAACCTAAAGCAACCCGGACATAAGCATGAGTAGTAGCTAGGTACGGACTCTCATCACGTCGTGCGTACGTAGCCCCCACGATTAGAAGCATATATTAATTTAGTTCACCTATGGGGTAAATTCCCTCTTACAAGGTTAGAAAAGAGACTTACCTTGTCTCAAAGCTTACTTCCCGGTCCAAGATTGAGCTCAAATCCCCAAATTCGGCGCCAAACGACTCGAAACTAGTCAAGTGTTCTATAAGATAGTCAATAAATGCTCAGAAGTTCATATCCTAGCTACCAAAGTGATTTCACAAGCCTATTTGAAGAATCCTTAAAATTCACCCCCGGGCCCACTTGCCCGAATTCTAAAATATTTTGAAGTTGTTACCCATAACCTCGTGAAGTTAAATATACAATTTTATCAAATTCCATAACCATTTTCGTGGTCAAATTCCATTTTTATCCAAAATCTAGGTTTTGATCTAAACCCTTGATTTCACCAATTTTTACATGTTAATCTACCCATAATCTATGTATTTAACTCATGTTGTGTAGAAATTACTTATCTCAAAGTGCTAGGTGAAAACCCCCTTCCAAGAGCTCCAAAAATCGCCCAAGAGATGAAAGAAAATAAGTTAAATGGCCTAAGTCCCGCATTTAACAAAGTTGTGCAAAAGTCGCAGATGTTGCATTTGTGACACCTGGTTCGCAAATGCGACAAATTCATCGCAAATGTGAAGGCTGGCCATCTCTGCCATGGTCGCAAATGCAAAGAAGGCCAGTTCGCAAAAGCGGCAAGGTCTTCGCAAATGCGAAACCCTCAGAGCCTCCCCAACTTCGCAAATGCAAATGGCTCTTCGCAAATGCGATCAAAACTTTGCATTTGCGACACCTGCAACTCCAGCCCAGAAATACCAGAAAACTAGAGCTTTTCCTCATCCTTCCGAACGTCTAAAACTCACCCGAGCTCTCGAGGCTCCGCACCAAACATCCTCACAAGTCTAAAAACATCACACGAACTCGCTCATGCGATCGAAACACTAAAATAAATCAAAAACCACAAATTGGACGCCAAAACGCATAGATTAACTCATGAACTCAAAAATTTCTAAAAACACCTCCGCGCGTCCGATTCCTATCAAATCAACTTGGAATGACGCTAAAGTGCAAGTCTTAAATGACATTACGGAAATATTTTCGATCTCGAAATCCCAGGTGGACCTTGATATCACCAAAACATACTCCAAACCAAATTTAAAAAACTTCAAAAACCTTCAAGGAACCAACTTTCACTATTAGGTGCCGAAAAGCTCCCGGGTCATCCAAAACCTGATCCGAGCATATGCCCAACTCTGAAATCATCATACGAACCTATTGGAACCATCAAATCCCGATTCCGAGGTCGTTTGCCCAAAATGTTGATCGAAGTCAAACTTAGCTTTTTTAGCCAACCTTAAGGAACCAAGTGTTCCGATTTCGACCCGAACCCCTCTAAATCCCGAACTAACCATCACCGCAAGTCATAAAATAGTAAGAGCATATACGGGGAGTATTATTTAGGGGAGCAGGGTTCTAAAAAGCAAAACGACCGGTCGGGTCATTACAGGTGCGGAGCCGCAAAAGTGGTCAAGTGGTCGCAGATGCAGTCTGAGTGAGCTGAGGCATTTGCACAGGTGCGAGGATTGTTCCGCACCTGCGAATGAGGGCCACAGAATAAGAAGGGGACTGGAGAGGCACGTGCGCAGAAGCGGACAATTTTGTGCAGAAGCGCACCCGCAGGTGCGGGATTGGGACCGCAGAAGCGCGATGTAGGGAGCCTAGTGTAACTCAGCAGATGTGGAGCTTTGACCGCAAAAGCGGAACCACAGAAGCGGCAAAAAAAGTCCGTAGTGGCGGTGTTTAAATTCAAGGGTTCCGGAAAATTTTATCATTGTTGGACTTTGAGAAGCTCAGATTAAGGTGATTTTTGAGAGAGGTTTCGAGTGATATCTTGAGGTAAGCCACTTTTGATCATTTTTATGCAATAATATTGATTACCCATTGAATTTATCACCTACTTTATGTGTCTTTGAGGTGGAATTTTGGGAGTTTTGAGCTAGGGATTGAAGAGTAAAATTTGGGGATTTGAGTGACGATTTGGTGTCGGAATTTGGTAAATTTGGTATGGTTGGACTCGTGGCTGAATGGGTGCTCAGATTTTATAACTTTTATTAGATTCCGAGACGTAGGGCCCGGGGTTGACATTTTGAGCTGACTTTTTGACTTTTGATTAAAAACTTAGCATTTTCATATGAAATTGATTCCTATAACTTACGTTGAATTTATCAAGTTGTTTGTGGCTATATTCGAGGCGTCCAGAGGTCGATTCGCAACACAAGGTCTTGGTAGTGGAGTGATTCAATTTGCTTGAGGTAAATATCCTATTTAAGGCAGCAGTTGCCTGAATTGTTGTGATAGCTACGTGCTATTGGGTGCGCACATGCGTAGGGATGAACCCATGTGCGATCACCGGGGTCACATATTCATGTTCGGGTTGCGCTCGGGCTCTTATAAGCCTAGAATTGTCTGTTAAGCTTTAAGCTATAATATCTATCATGTTGTAACAGCTTATGTGATCTATTTGAGCCATGCCAAGGCTACATAGAGGTTTAACCCCTGAACGAACATGATAAATGCTTTTCAGTGATGAAATTGCCGATTTGAGCTACGATAGCACATTTTGCACATGCCTACACTTTAGCATGTCATTTATACCAGTCCATGAGCATGAGAATCTTATTTTGCATTTATCATCTACGTGTATACTTGTTTAACTGCTCCTGTATGATATGTTTGGACTGGAGGCTTGTGACTATGCCAGGCGGATTATGTTATTTGCACGTGAGTTGTCCGTGTATTACGTGAGTTGTCCGTGCGGATCCATATATTGATATTATTGGCACGTGAGTTGTCCGTGCAGCACGTGAGTTGTCCATGCAGATCCATATATTGATATTATTGACACGTGAGTTTTCCGTGTTGCACGTAAGTTGTCCGTGCAGGTTCTATTGTTAGCACGTGAGTTGTCCGTGGAGCAAGTGAGTTGTCCGTGCAGCATGTGGAATTTGCATTTCCTTGATTATTTATCTGATTTAACTGTTTCCTTCCTCTACATGCCATGATATTGTCTGAGCAGGGTATTTGAGAAACTTTGCACATGCACACACGGATAATCTTCTCACGAAACTTGATGACGTAGTTTTAAATATTGTTTTGTGCTAGTTTAAAAAGGCAGAACTACACCGGAATAGCTAGTATCCTCAATAATTTAAGTTTCTCTTACCTTGCCTTGTTTATTTACGATACTTATTGAGTTGGTTGTACTCACACTACACTCTGCACCTCGTGTGCAGATCCAGGTATTTCCGTGCATGGTGGTTGCTGATTTTGGAGTTCTTACCAGTTCGGAGATTATCGAGGTAGCCGCTTTGGCGTCCGCAGACCTTGACTCTCCTCCTCTATCTCTTAGTTTTACTTATACTGTTCTACCTTCCTAGACGGTGTTTCATATTATGTTATTGTATAGATGCTCATGTACTCAATGACACCCGGATTTTGGGAAAGTTTGTATTCGAGTCGCAGTTGTTCTTATCGGCTATTTATGAGAGTCATTACTGTTAATCTTGCTTCATCTTATTTTTAATATATAAGTGCCTAGTCTATTGTGATTGTCGGCTTGCCTAGTTCTGTGATAAGCGCTATCATGACATGTTGATTTTTGGGTCTTGACACTAACCCTCAAAATGGGATTTAATAGAGTCTGCCCAGGCACCTTCGCATTAGCTATAAAATTAGCCGCTTCTGCGGTGTTGCTTCTGCGACATAAGCTCTGCTTCTGCGGACTCCACTAGCCAGCTGACCACTCGCACCTACGAACACTGTTCCGCTTCTGCGCAATCGCAGGTGTGAGGCTAAATCTGTTTCTATGCAATCTCCCAAACAAGCTGTCATCCGCTTCTGCTATCGAACTCCCGCGCCTGCGGACGCGCAGATGCGCCCAGCATTTCGCTTCTGCGGTCTTCCCTCATCCAGCCTTTCTTCGCTTCTGCGCCCATGTGACCGCATCTGCGACCATCGCACCAGCGCCCATTACCCCGCAGGTGCGAGCACATCAGATCCGGCAAAACCATCTATCTCACATGAATGGAAAATGATCTGAAACACGTCCGCATCTCATCCGAGTCACTCGGGATCTCGTCCGAATATACCAACACGTACCATAACATTACACGGACTTACTTAAGGCCTTAAATCACACATAACAACATCGAAACAACGAATCGCACCTCAATTCAAACTTGATGAACTTTTGAACTTTTAACTTCTAAAACTCATGCCGAAACATACCAAATCAACCCGGAGTGAACCCAAATTTTTCACACAAGTCCCAAATGACATAACGAAGCAATTCAAATTCCTAGAACCACAATCCAAACCCAATATCATCAAAGTAAACTCCCGGTCAAACTTATGAACATTCCAAATTTTTAAATTTCCAACTTTCGCCAATAGTCCGATACTTTCTAGAAATATCCAAATACAAATCCGAGCATACGCCAAGTCCAAAATCAGCATCCGGACCTAACAGAACCATCAAAACTCCTATATGTGGTGAAGTACTAAAAAGTCAAACATGGTCAACTCTTCCAACTTAAAGCTTCCTAGTTGATAATCATTTTTCCAAATCAATTTCAAAAAATCTGAAAACCAAAACTGACGATTCACACAAGTCATAATACATCATACGATGCTGCTTAAGACTTCAAATAGCTGAACGGAATGCAAATACTCAAAATGACCGGCTGGGTCGTTACAATAACGATAGGTTTCGGTAGTGAGAATTAAGCTACGATGGAGCAAACTGGTGATTACCCCAAGATTCTTGCTTTCTCTAGTTTTTATTTTGTATTTTTATTAAGGAATTTGAGGTTTTAATGGAATCTTAATATAACTAATACAATTTATTTACAAACAATTCAGGTAAGTGAAAAGTACAATAATCGTATATATTTAATCGTTGAGTCATTCCCTTGCCATAGTAATAATTAACACAGTTAGGATCCTTTATTTTTCAATTTCCACAGTAGCTGAAAAGCATATTAAAGTATCTGAAAAGCATATTAAAGTGTATAGTTGTTTCTTCATTTATCCATTTGCAATAGTAATGAATGGGTACTTGTTCATCTTTTTTACTTCAAGTTGACTATGTTTTACTCTAACAAAAATTCTTTACCCAAAAAAAAAGTTACATTATATATAAGATTTTTTTTTTTTTTGCTAATGTTAGATCAATATAATGAAAATAAAAAATTTGAATTTAATTTATAGAATGATCTTATCTTGTTTACCCAAAAGGGACATGCTATTAATTTTTGTATAAGATTTTACAAATGAGTATGCTAAAGTTGGATGAAATTTGACTTGCAATGAAGGATGCATAAATGCAATTTTTCTTATACTTTTTAAAGTTTACGTCGGAGAAGAAAATGTATTAAAGCACATGTTAGTATAAGATACTCTTATAGGCTAGAGACACTTGTGAATTTATGAGAGCATGTGTCACTTTCATCTGACATATCAACAATATTGCCTTTATGGAAGTTGAAACAAGGTTGTACTATTCATTGGATTTACAAAATGTACAAGTACATTTACGGGTTCGGAACTTTTTTATTGTCTTTTTGACAAATATTACGTTAATGAGTGTAAAAAAAATAGTTACTTTTTTATATATAATGCCGAAATTCTCCGCGCTATACCTTAACAGTAACTTTTGCCGTTAAAGTATAGCGCACAAATTTATTGCGATATACTAGTTTAGCGCCTGAAATATCTGCGCTATACTCTGCTCCTTATTTGACTGACCGCTTACCTCCAACCAAATCCCAATTTTCGAGGAAAAAAGAAAAAATTTATTACCTACAGTAATAGTTGCATTTAATGCTAATATGAGAGGCTCTTAAATTAATTTTATCATTCATTTTCAGTTGATTTATTTTAGTTCAACTGATGAAGGCCCACTTATGACACTTCTAATTATATTTAATTAATTAGTTGCATTTACAACTGATAAAAGTAAATTCCTATTAATTTATCTTTAAATTCCTATATTAAGTTACTCATTCATTTTCGTTATTTATTTAATTATTTTGTATGATTGTAAAGGCTGTCATGCCAGCTTCCACACTCAAATGTCTGACTCAATGAATGAACAAGTTAAAACCAAAATCATCAATGGCACATCAGAGCCTGCAACTTGTTGCTTGATAAATTTACAGAATTACCCTTTATCAATTATTCTGTTAGATCATTTTCTTTGTTTTTCTAATTTATATTTTATTTATTTATTTTTATTTCCATTTTAAACACCTGTTAATAGTATTAAAATTTCATCAAGATAAAGATTTTATGGAATGTAATACTATCAATGTACATCTTTATTGTCTTTTCAGTAGATTAATCTTGGGTCTCTGGCAACCTAAATTGATGGTAATTGAAGGAAATTATACACTCTTGCAGAAATTAGAATTAGATGTAGGATTATTTAAAAGGTTAAAATTGATTAGGTAGTGATATTTGAAATACTAGTATAGTTTGTTTGGCCAAACTTCTAAAATTGGTTATGTTGAAATTATTTTTATCGAAAGTACTTTTTTTAAAAGTACTTTTAGTGAGAAATAATTTGTATTTGATTAATTAATTTGAAAAGTATTTTTAAGAGTTAATTAGTGTTTGGTCAAGCTTTTTAAAAGTGTTTCTTGTTAAGAAACTAAGCTTAAAGTAATAACATAAAACAAGAAAATAGATAAGAGATATAGAGAGAAAGAGAGGAGAGATTCAATTTCTTTCAAATGTTTCAAGTGTGTACAATATCACTTCATCCTCTATTTATAGTATTACATAGAGGTATACAAAAGAATATCATAAACATGACATTAAACATTTTAGATCATGGAGGAATATCATGGGGAGGTTATGGAGGTATGGGAGTTACAACCATAACTCCATAAGTATTGGAGTAGTGGGAGTTATGGAGATAATGGAGAAGAGTAGTGGGTATTACTCTTTTATGAGTTATGGACATCCACCAATAAAAAATTATTTATAACACTCCCCCTTGGATGTCCATGGATAATGTGCCTCGTTAAAACCTTACTAAGAAAAAAAACCTTGTAGGAAAAAATCTTAGTGAAGGAAAAAGAGTACACATATCTTGTAATACGCATTACTTGCTGCCTCATTAAAAACCTTGCAAGGAAAACCCAGTGGGATAAAACCTTAGCCAAGGAAAAAAGAGTACAACGCGTATTTGCCTCCCCCTGATGAAAACATCACTTTATTCGGAGACGAAAAATTCCAAGCTTGTATAACAACTTCTCTAATCTTGAGACAGGCAATGCCTTGGTGAATTATTCCGCCAAATTATCACTTGAATGAATTTCTTGAACATCTATTTCATCATTCTGTTGAAGATTGTGTCTGACAAAGAACTTTGATGAAATATAGGATTTATTCTGTTTCCTTCAATTTATCCTTCTTTCAATTGAGATAAGAAAATATCATCGCCTTCACTATTATTAGAATCTTCTCTTCAAGAAAAAGTCACACATCTGTTGTGTGTTGAGGCACTTGCTTTATCAGTTGATACAAATAGATTGTTTGAAGAACGAACTTCAGAAAATGCCTGCATTTGCATAACCAATAAAATCTTGACAGTATTTTTAGAATAAACAAATCTATATTAATGATTCCTTTTGCAGTATAATACTAATAGTATTCCAATATCTTCATATAGGAGTAAAACTATATCTCGCTAGCATATTGCTATACTCATGGTTCTAGCGAGATATATAGTGCACCAATTATAATAGACACAAAAATAAATCATGTACGCCGTGATCGCTCTAATCTACATAAGGATCTACCGAAGATTTATTTAATAAATTTCTTGGGAACCTTGATATGCTTCAGAACAATTTAAATCATTCAAGGATTTTCATTATATGCATATCAAACGTATTGTCAGACCAAAATCTGAAATGACTCCCTTCCCCACAGGATAACATGTCTCCTAATACCAAGATATTTACGAAAATTTTGTACCACAAGTCGTCTTTATGTCTATCGACTTGATTTTTCATTTCACTTTCAGGTGTGGGGACTATCCGTCGAACTTCACATTTTTCAGGTGAAGTCAATTTCATTGCATATTTTTCATTTGGCCAATCATTTATCTGTCCAAATTCCATGACAGATTTGAGCTCAAGATCCTCATCAATATTAATAATATTGAACGCTATATTATATCAACAATATCGTCGACGATCATTTTACATCGGTTCCGTCGTTACGCACTAAAGACATAACTTGTTGAGATCTCTTTATCTCATTATTTTCAGGTACCTGAGCCTCTCCCATGAGGTCTTATAAATTTTTATGTCATGGTGCTCTTATGAAGCACTTGCCTCCTTATTATGACCATCTTGAACATTTGCTCCTCTGTTTCTTCAAGGAGATGTATTTTTGGAACCGATTAGTCAATTACGCTTGATGCGTGCCATAGACACTGTCTATCATGAACTTTATTCTATTTGGAGCATTAGTAGCTGAAATATGACATTTAGTTTTGGGTCAGCAAATGCGCATGACAATATTTTGCAAATGAATTATCACTTGAACTTCAAGTTCATATTTTCTTGTACGAGGATCTAAGTGTACTTATAATAATTCATTCCATGTATTACTTTTTTCAGTTGCTCATTTTCTTCCCCTAATGTTGGGATCACCAACACATATCCCTAACCTTCTTTGGGGACCAATCTTTGTGCATTGTGGTGGCACAATTAAATCATATAGTACATCCATATTTCTAGATGAAAATATTTGGTTCCTGACCCTGAACCAATTGTGATGGGGAGAATTTATCATAACTTGGCTAGATGCGTACAAGTGTTGTTCTATATTAAATAATACATCTCATACCAAATTTATTTTTGATAATTTTGTTCTCATAACCAATGATTTAGCTATAATTAGAGGCATCTCTGCTAAACCAACTTGGATTTAAACCAGCATTATCAAGATAAATTTATATTCTGGACTCTGCTCTAATAATTTGAGCAATCAATCTTGCACAATCCAAACTGCAAGTTGATCTTTTATACGTTCCAGATTTTAAGGGATTCAATCCCAACCTTGACTGGTATATCATGAGAATAAGCAGCACAAGAGAATTCTTGAAGAATCTTCTATTTCTTCAATATATACCAATGTGAATTCTGAATTAATTTTCGCATCATAATTGAACCGGGATGGCCAACCAGTCATGCCAATTGATATTTGTTTCAGTAAATATTTAATTTATTATGGCATGTGATTTCATATCATGCTTATACATCTGTAGTACAAATAGAAGAAAAATCGGGTAACCTTCATATTTATCCAGTATGTTATAGTAATATGAAGATAATCGATCTTCCTTTCATTTATAGTCTCAATATGCCAACCACTTTGGCTAATACATTTGAAACTCAAAAAGTTTCTTTTGAGACTTACTACCACCAATGCCGTAAATAAATTTTATTTATTCGGTAGTAACAAATTCTCTCTTCTGGAGCTCTCAATAATTTTGCACTACAAGATCTTTTATAACACCATCCAAGTGGTGAATTTTTCCTCCACAGAGAAAATTATCTTATCATAATAATTGTCATGGTCAAAATCATCATAAGCAAAATCTTTTCTTGCTTTAAGTTTTCCTTTAATAACTTTTTATAAGGCATGTCAAAATATTTTTGGCGTACCAAACGCGACCAATGACATATTCATGTAACCACATTGTAATATTCATTATCTTTATTTCTCTCAAACCTCCCTTAGAGGTGAGTTGTTGTATTTATCCAACCATGCATAAGCACATTCTTATGCGTAATTTTTATCACATATATATTTCAACATTTACTTTCAGGAATGAACCCGTATTTACAATGCTTATCACAAGTCACATTTTCAAGGAATGGACTATAATCATCTGAGCGTGCCTCATATTTACAGACTATATTGATAGACAATTCCTTCACCTTTGAAGGATTATTTTGAGAACCCTTATTGTTCTCTTTTTTATATTTTCCATAATGATAACTATATTATTTTGGTCTTTGGCACACCCACATTCATTGTTCAACCACTTGTCTTATTTAGACTTATGATGCACCGTTAGCTACTCATTCACTTCAAGAATGGAGCAAATCAAGTGGTACAAGCTTCAAACTTTTTCATGAAAAATACTTTATTTTTCTTTAGTCATCATTATATCATCAATATGGTGCATTGAGACTCAAACCCAATGCTTTACCCATATAAAGGCATGTTAGGCCATAATGAGCTGGGACTCAAATCTAACTCTTATCATCATAGTGCACCAGGACTCAAACCTGATGTCTTACCCTTATACAATGGCATAATAAGACTAAGTGGACTCACCCTTGAGCCTTTCATGATATACTACTTTCTAACAATCAATTATTTTTTGCCCGAACTTTAATGAAATTCACATTGATCTTTTTCACGAACAACCACATGATCAAAGATAAAGGGAATAAAACTATCTTAGTTATACAAAATTTATTTTGACCACAACACAAATTTAAATTCTTATTATTTTTTAAGATTAATTAGAAACCTTCTCATTAGTTAACATTTCCATAATCTTGGCTTGCAAACTGTTGAAGCAGTACATATGGGAAATGATGTCAAGGCATCGTAATATGCTCTTGTTTGTCACTCAAAGCAGGTACTCCATATGTATATATCTGCACAAATAAAACTAAATTGTTAAGTAAAACAAATTAAACCAAGTCTTAAGTATTAACGTAAGTTAATTGCAGAATTCATGGCAACTGAAAAATGATACTCCCTCTATAACAGGAGCAAATACAACATTGATTTGGCAATGAAATTCCCAGATTTTCACAGGCTCAACCAAATTGATTCAAGGTTGTAGCTCCCATGGAAGGCTTTCATCTCTTATAGAAAATATAAGAAGAATATAGCAATTCGTGCTGATAATGTGTTAAGAAACTAAGCTTAAAGTAATAACATAAAACAAGAAAATAGATAAGAGATATAGAGAGAAAGAGAGGTAAATTTCTTTCAAATGTTTCAAGTGTGTACAATATCACTTCATCCTCTATTTATAGTATTACATAGAGGTATACAAAAGAATATCATAAACATGACATTAAACATTTTAGATCATGGAGGAAGATCATGGGGAGGTTATGGAGGTATGGGAGTTACAACCATAACTCCATAAGTATTGGAGTAGTGGGAGTTATGGAGATAATAGAGAAAAGTAGTGGGTATTACTCTTTTATGAGTTATGGACATCCACCAATAAATAATTATTTATAACATTTCTAAGTTTCATTTTTCTCAAAAATGCTTTTTAAAAGTTAGAAATTTTTATGTTGAAAAATGCACATATGCATGCATGTATGTGATGTGTATACATTTATGGATGGAGTAATTGATATGCTTGGCCTTTTTTCATTTTATGTGAATAAAAAGAAAAGAACATGTGTGGTTGGCATTCCCAATGTATGTATGAAAGGCAGAAGGTGGCAAAAGTTACCATTAAAGTATAGTGCGGAGAATTAACTTTTTTTTACACTCATTAACATAATATTTGTCCAAAAAAACAATAAAAAAGCTCCGAACTCGTACATTTACTGTTAGAAAAACAAAAGTACGGGCAAAAAAGAAACTTAAAAAATTGCTGCAATTCAATTTATTGCCTGTACTAGGATACAATCGGATTTAGAAGAAATAATGCTGATTTTTCAGCAAAAAGTCAAGTCTTTAGACCGGACGGTGCAATACAACTCAGCAAGGAAAATATGCAATTTCAAAAATACCCCTACGCCACGCAAGCATGCTGACCATCAGGGGTCTGCTTATTCTCTTTTATATATTAAAAATAGTAGATTATAAATTTAATAGAATTTGTATTTAATCAAATTTTTAGACGAAACGGTGTCGGATGACACAGCTTGCACAAAGGTGCATCCGCCCTGAGTAATGGGTTTCCAAATTAGTAAAACAATATATTTTTTACGTTGCAACAAATTAAACACACATGATGATAGGCTATAATTGCATATTTTAGTCGCTTATTACACTCGAATTTACTGCACTTTAATTGAGTTTGCGCTTTAATCGCTAGTGTTTTGCACTAATTGTGTGTTTTATGCCTTGTAGGTGTGATTCCGAGCTATATAGATGTTATGGAATGAATTTAAGTGATTTGAAGCTTTGAAGTCTGAGTAATAGCTCAAGGAATTAAGCCGGGATCGTGTTCGGGGGTCAAATTTGATAATTAAGTACGAACGAAGACTTGAGGAGGCATATTGCGCACTGTCTAGTAAAATAGACATAACTTTTTGCTCAGAACTCCATTTGGGCTCTACAATATATGGTTGGAAAGCTAACTCAAAGGGCTACGACTTTCATGTTTTACGTTTTTCCATGATCGGTAGAGAATACTTAGGCGAAATTATAGAAGACATAGCGGGAAGGATTCCGACAATAGGGGAAATCATAACTCTAGACCTCCTTAATCTTTTCTCTAACCCTCAGTATCGTTAGTTGTTAATTTACTATTTTAATTTGTTAGTTAATTAGTTAAACAGAAGAATCTTAATATCTATAAGTTAGGAATTGTTCAAGCTTGTCTTCTTGGTGATAGTGAACAGCTGTAGCTAAACCTTAGTTCTCTGTGGGATTCGACTCCGGACCTGTAAACCGGATTATATTTGCAACGACCGCATTGTCCTTTTTATAAGGCACAGTTAGGCGTGATCAACACACAATGAAAAATGGAAAATAATATCAAGATTGTTTTCTTCTCTTTATCTTTTTATGTTTTGGTGAAATTATCTTTTGTTGTAGTGATGCACAATGGTTAAAGAAATAAGTCGCTCGATAGTCCACGCATGAGATTTAAACATGCAATCTAGAATAATTTTGAGTCATTTTTCTCACTACACCAAAAATTTCCGTTTATGTCTGGAGAATTACACAAGAAAAAAAGAAAGAATTGATCTGAAATGAAACACTTCTTCTATAAGCATTGTCGAAAGGACGGAATATGAGTCTAATCGTTCTTCTCGAATCACTCTAGTACGATGAACCGGAAAGTCCATAAGAGAAAATGCAACAAAATAGAAGAGTTCGCTTTGCCGCGTTAAATCCTCGAATCAACCACGACTACCATAATTAAGAGGGAGAAAGAGTTTTCCCGAAGGAACCTTTTGAGGTTTGGGGCCGTTGTTGTCTAAAACCCTATTCGCATAGTATAATTTCTTTTTATCCTTTATTTTTCTTTTGGGTAACTTGTCTTGTAGTATTTATTAGCACGTGTTGAAGATGTCACGACCCGGATTTTCCACCCTCGGGGGTCGTGATGGCGCCTACTCGTAGAAGCTAGGCAAGCCACAAATCATAAACTCCTAACTCTTTCATTTTAAATTTCTTTTTACCAATCATATCAACAAGCGTTAAATATTAGAATAACAACGGAAATATGAAATTAAAGCGGAAGACTTAACGAAATAAACCAAAATAACAGCCAAAGGTCGAAGTTCACCTGAGTTCGAATACATTCACTCGGAGACTACTTCGAAAAACATAAAGGACTACCATCGTTCCAAAAAGATAAAAGGCAAAGTAATAACAAGATTGAAAAAGGAGCAATAGATGGCAAAGGGCAATGTTTCATAAAAAAGCTCGCTACCGGAGCAATTACATAAGAGGGGAAAACAAAACAAAGCATAGCCTATTCCCGGAGTCAATCAGAGCCATCCTCGAATTCTTCGGGGAACGTCGCCCTTCTCGAAGCGTCCTCAGCTTCGGCGGCTTTGGTGACGTCCGATGCAAGATCGAAACCGCGACGTTGGAGTTCGGTAAGAACTTCAAGCCGGGCCTGACACTTCGCATATTCGGCTAACATTCTTGACTGCTGGTTGGCCGCATCAGCATCGGCCCCTATTTGGGCCACCA